>NC_135756.1:34595000-34765000 GCF_041903045.1 Epinephelus lanceolatus | reverse complement strand
AAACATATCAGTATTATCATGAACAATATGATATAGCACACCCCTAGTGTCCAGGAAAACTTTGATTTGTGCCTAGTAAAAGCGCTATCGACATGTCTAGTTTTTAGTAACGTAAAATTACATTGAATCGAGATTTATACTTCTGTGTTGAATTGATGCTGTACTTATGTCATAGGCTCTGCATCTACGCTGTAGCCTACACCATAGCCTGACATGGACCTCCCAACAGAAATGTAACTACACATCAGTGTATGCTACAGTGTAGGCTCTGCATAGAGCGGACACACAAGTATAAATCCACCTTTAAAATGAGCACAACACATCAGAGGTTCCCAACCATACTTGACATGCCATTACAGCCCAACCATTCTCACTTCAAAAGAAACCAAAGTAAGCCAAAGACTTACATTCTGAGTCAAGATATCTAGGGTTTTGTGAAGCTCCTGTGCGAACTCCAGGTTATGCAGTACCTCCTCGTACTTTTCCACAGCTGCCTGGAAAACAAAGACAAGTGGAAAAAACCCCTCAGTACAAACCCCAACAGCATGCAATTATATTCATAATTCCTATTTTTTGTTGTCAATGCAGAGCCCGGTCTTACCATCTGATCCTTGTTAAGTGCCTCACCCCAACTCAGCCTCCTCTTGTAGTCTTCCAGTTTTAGCTGTGGGCACACGGGACACATCACAAAATCCAGGTGCCTGTCTCAACCTGGCCATTTTAATACCTGCCATTTACCCTGCTCCATCATTATCCTACCTTTTTTTTCTCTAAGTTGCGGATTTTGTGTTTGAGGCAGATGAGACCGTCCTCTATGTAGGTGTCATAGCCGTGGTAGGCGGTGGAGGCCTCCAGGCTGAGCTGCAGGGCGCTCAGACCACTGGGTGAGCCCACCTTTGGGCTATCAGCCATCACCAGGTCCTCTTGTCCTTCCTCTCCCTCCTCTGAGCACACAGGTGGAGGGGTGGCATCCAGGGTAGGGGAAGGAGACAGCTGCACCATGTTGAGCTCCACACTGGAAATATAGAGACACATTTTAGTAGTTAAAATAACAATTCTAATGGTGGGCCATACCTGTTTTTATTGCAACGCATCTAACAGAGCAAAGATGCTGCTGGTACCAAGCTGAGTGTATCAATGGAAATGGACTCAGCCCAGTTTGGGCAGCAGCCAACCCCGTGACAGTGCATATACAGCGGTAACTGAACAGCCTGCTCATTCTGGATCAATCATGAAAGCAGCAAAAGCAGACAGCATCAGCTTAAACAAGAGTAGCATCCTTTGTGCACTCTCGGTTTCCCCTGAATTAAACATCCCTGCGTGCATGCTGTATCTTTTTCCGCAAGTCATACTTCCCTAACGGCTGTGTGCGCCTCCATATGAGCAGAGATGTAAAGCAGGCAATCAAGGAGGATACAATGAGCGGTTAGAGCTTTGGCCCGGGATCAATCATGCTGCAATCAAGTCCCGATGTCAAGCAGTCGATTAAAAATTCACACAAACTTTGCTCTAAATATCCTTTGACAAGACAAGATAATCGCTCAAGGTAGCAGAATCAAAACTACCGCTCCATATTTGAATGTTTTCGAGTTTAAACACGTCAGCATTTTCACAAAAACAAAAGCCACGCCGACAAACAGCTGACCCACCTCTTATCTTTGCTTCGTGTGCCTTAAATGTTCTCGGGAAAGCCGCTGAACATCTGAAAGTCCTGAGACTGATCGACCCCTTTTCCAGCCGTGATGTTTAACTGGCAGAGGCCACGCCGATGTCAGCTCATACTTTTATATACCCCGTCGGCCACAGGAACGACCACATCCGGTTCTAGCACCTGTCACGGTGCACGCGCACTTGATTCGGACTAAAAAAAATCCTCAGTACATCATTAAAATATTCACACAGGGATGTAAACAATTAGGTGGTGGGGACTGGTGAACTTTTTTGTGATTTTCAAAATAATTTGATTGTATCACTACACAAAGGTGTGCACTTTTTGTTTTCACCTACATTTGACATGACAAGTTGAGAGAAATAAAACATTTAATAGCCTATATGCTGTGCCTTTTCTCCCCAAACATCTGCTCCCATATGTAGGGGAGACTGAGGGTTGCAACAGTTCTTATTCCTCACCATGATTATACTCATGCTGCAAGTGCTCAGTTAGACCCTCCTCCCAACCAGGAAGACAGAGGGCACATTCAACATTGGGGCTGCAAATGTGATTATAACATAAAAAAAAGACACTAGTTAAACAATCCAGTTATCACCAATAAGTCCTCTCATGTTGGCAAAGACTGTACAAATAGAATTTTAGTCAATTTAAGAAACCTTCTTTTCAAAAATAAATCACTGTTTTAAAAAGAATGGATGGATAAGGCTATAAAGATCTTAGATGTCTTAGATCTGATGGATACAAATGGGAACTTGTTAACATATGATGATTTCCCGAGGTGGGGGAGTCCAACTTGAGTCGCAAATTTGAGGACTTGAGACTTGCTTGACTAACACTAATTAAAGACTTGACTTTGACTTGATATTTATGACTTAAGACTTGACTTTGACTTGAGACAGATGACTTTAAAGGACTTGGCTTTTTTAAATTAAATATTTATATTTTTTTAGATATTGAGAAGTTAGGTTTCATTTTTGAAATATGATGACATATATGTCACAGCTGGGGAGGACCCGCCAGTTGATATTTGTACCTACACTGTCAGAGCTCTGTCCTCCTGCCCACAGCTCTCCTCGGAGGATTGGCAGTATGCATCACAAGCTTCACCGTGTGCTTTTATTCAGTTCTATCTGCGTGATACATGTGATTTAATTTTTCAACAACTCATTCAGTATTGAAAGTGCTTTGCAACCAGCAACATGATGTCAGCTCAGGGCACATTACGCACACACTGTCACCCCTGTGAGAGCACATATGTACACTGCTAGCTTTATGCTCAGGCTGTCCTCTTTTTTGTGGGAGGTTATGATACTGCCACAGTGTGTAACGACTGTTCCTGCCTGCTGTCTGAAAGTAACCAATACCGCCCTGTAAAAGGTACTGTAACAAGTGAAATTCCTGCATTTCAAATGTTATTTGTAAAAGTATGTAAGTATAATCAGGAAAATGTACTGAAAGTATTACAAGTAAAAGTACTTTAAAAATGTCACTGTGACTGCTGTAGTCTACTACTATATAAGATCTCATTAGATGATTCTAATTCATGCATTAATGTAAAAGCAAGATTTTGCTGCTGGAGTTGGTTGAGGCTGGTTGGTTGAGCTGATTTTGAACTATTAACTAATGATTATTTTAAACATGGATCTGCTGATTTTCACCATAGATTAGTTAGGTTTTTATTGGTTTGTAAAAATTGTGAAAGTAGTGAGAAAGTTCTGTCACACTTACCCAGAGCCCAAAGTGATCTTCATAATGTTTGTTTCATCCAAACAACACTTTAAACCTCACATAAAGAATTTTAAATAATAAAAAGCCAAAGAAGTAAAAAAAAAAAAAAAAAAAAAAGAAATAATAATAAAAAAAAAATTATGAAGCTGGTATCTTGAAATGTTTCTGCATTGAAAATGTCTTAGATGATTATCATTATAGTGGCAAATTGATTTTCTGTCAATTCAATAACTGCCTCAATGGTTCCAGCTGTACATTTTTCTATGTTTCGAGTGCAAAATCTCAGTTTGTAAAGTGTAGGAGAAATACCTCTTTGAGAATGTTTGCACTTGTAATAAAGTTTGGGGCACCACCCTCCTAATGAGGGAAGCGACTAATCAATCAATCAGTCAATCAATCAATCCATTCTATTTATAAGCCCCATATCACAAATCACAATTTGCCTCACAGGACTTTACAGCATACAACATCCCTCTGTCCTTTGGAACCTTGCAGCGGATAAAGAAAAACTCCCCCAAAAACCCCTTTCACGGGGAAAAAAATGGTAGAAGCCTCAGGAAGAGCAACTGAGGAGGGATCCCTCTTCTAGGACAGACAGACGTGCAATAGATGTTGTACAGAACAGATCAACATATTAAATTAACAGTAATCCATATGACACAATGAGACAGAAAGAGAGACAGAGACAGAGAGAGATGCAGGACAGATGGTAATGACAGTAGCTTACAACAACATTAATGAAAGTAATAAAATTATAATTATAGTTATGGCTATTGTGGTACAATAAGTTGAAAGTACATATTAATATATGATAGTATAGAAGTAGAAGTAGAAGTATGACTAATGATAACAGCAGCAGCAGGAGGCATCAGGCAGGACCACGGCAGCAGCACAACCACACACGACACACTATCCAGGCACCACTGCGATAGAAGTTAACCTGTGAGACAGTGGAGCACAAAGGCTCCAGAGAAGAAGCCGAGTTAGTGACATGCAGTACAGCCGAGTTAGCAAGATGCAATAACAGGACATGAATGTTAGCAAAGGGGAGAGAGAGAGAGGGAGAGAGAGAGAGAGAGAGAGAGAGAGAGAGAGAGAGAGAGAGAGAGAGGGATCCCTCCTCAGTTGCTCTTCCTAACTATAAGCTTTATCAAAGAGGAAAGTCTTAAGTCTAGTCTTAAATGTGGAGACGGTGTCTGCCTCCTGGACCGTAACAGGAAGATGATTCCACAGGAGAGGAGCCTGATAGCTGAAGGCTCTGGCTCCTGATCTACTTTTGGAGACTTTAGGGACCACGTGTTACCCTGCATTCTCAGAGCGCAGTGTTCTGGTGGGATAATATGGCACTATGAGCTCTCTAGGATATGACGGAACCCGACCATTTAGAGCTTTATAAGTTAACAGTAGGATTTTAAATTCAATTCTGGATTTTACAGGGAGCCAGTGCAGAGAAGCTAAAAGAGGAGAAATATGATCTCGTCTCTTAGTTCCTGTTAGTAGGCGTGCCGCTGCATTCTGAATAAGCTGGAGAGTTTTTAAAGACTTATTAGAGCTACCTGATAATAGAGAGTTACAGTAATCTAGCCTATTATTATATGTATTATAATAATACAAGGATATTATTTCCTGCTCAAAAGGAATACACAGACAACGACTTGGCAATAAATGATTTATTTAAAGCCCCTACAAGGAACTTTCATTTTGAGTTGATTTTGGTGACCCTGTGGACAAAAGCGGTAGTGTTTTGCTGGAATGAAGCCTACATTTCCCATGAGCTCTAACGCGTATTGTCGTAAAGATGCTTACCTGGCTCGCACATGTGTTTGTTTTGGGGATGAATGAAAAAACAAGACGGGAAAACTTTGCCCCCGCTCCTATTGGGGATCCCAGCTCACCTCTGCCGCGCTCCAGCTCCACCTCCACCTCTCTGGCGTAAGTGCCACCACCGGCGGGGTAAACGCAGCGGTCGGCTGGTAAGGCTGAAGGCCTGTTTGGGGAGCACTTCCATGGCTTCTTGGACTGAGTATGGAGCGGTGCCTCGCCTCTTTATTTCTCGGCACTTGCTGGACCCTGTCGACGCCTGGCTGGTACCTGTCATCGGCCCGGATGAGGTGTTCCAGCCCCGTGGCCCCTGCTCTCCTCGTCCCCGCTGGCGCGGGGTGAATCTGCGCAATCTGCAGCCTCTGTGTGTGGCTCCCCGGACAGCTAACGCCGTGGACCCGCTGGTTCCTGCCAGAATTGGGCTGGTAAATGCTAGATCGCTAGCGAACAAAACGTTTATCCTGAAGGATTTCCTGACTTCCCGAGGATTGGATTTTCTCTGTGTGACTGAGACGTGGCTGACTGTTGGTGAGTCCAGTGCTTTCACAGAACTTTTACCCGATGATTGCTGCTATTTTAACTCCCCACGGACATCGGGTCGAGGAGGAGGAATAGCGACTATTTATAAGAGTCACTAAATGTAAGCAGCTAGGTAAGATGAAGTGTGCCGTCTGAGTGCCGTAAATAGCTTCGTCCTGGAAGCGACCTGGGACGGACCTGGACACAGTTTCCTAAAGGTATGGCTATACACTATATAGAAATAGCTAATCTTCACACTGATGGTCTCATTTGCTGCTGTAGGTCACACACAGACATCAGCAGAAACGAGAGACTTTTGTATATCCAGTTAAAAGTTCCTTGTAGCGGCTTTAAGCTAAATGTGTAACAACTGAGTAAATGAATAGCAAATGATAATGATATGAAATAACACAAAATCAACAGTATATATGGAGTGAAATGAGAGGTAACACTCGTGCGAGTTATTTAGTTTGGCGATAGTGAGAGAGTATGTGGCTATAGATAAATTGGGAATGCAGGGATGTGCAAAACCATTCACCTAAGGACATCTAACTTACGACCAGAATAAGTAAGCCTCCTATTCGACATCAACTCTTTTACCACACAGCGGCGGCCTGGAGTTAGAGAAATCCTTTTCCTACTTTCTTAGCAGCGTTGATTCAGGCAGACGTTTCTTTCCAGGGACCCCCGGACTATCACTTTGCGACTCCCAGCTTCACTTCATGGCCTTCCAGCAGGGTGATACAAACTGGAACGCAGCGGTGGGGGGCGGTGGAGTCTGGTGGCGGTGTCCTTTCGGTGGCCCTCAAACGTTGGTTCTCTTAAGCTGCAGAAAGTCTCTGGGTTTGGCAACAGAACCACTGTGACAAGTGGTTGGCAGCTGCTGTCTCCGATGAATCTGGTGTGAAGAGGCAGGTCGAACAGGTGTTTGTCTACTTTGTTATGATTACTTGCTTATAATAAAGTTGAAACCAATCTCGTTGGCCGTTGGATCTTGTTATCAAAGTTACTATTAACACGCATAAAAATGTTGAAATCTGCTGGCTTCGTCACTTAAAGTATAATGTTACTGAAGGCACTAGAGGTAAAAGAAAAACAGGATAAGTAATACTTAAAAGTTTAAAATAACTTTGATTGTGAGCAAGTAAGAGTTACGCAGGAACCGTAACTAACTAAAACCTAAGATATGGCAAAAGCAAGTAGACAAAAATAATAAAGGTGAAAAAACCCCCAAAAGAGACGAAGAGTACGGAAAATGAAGTAGAAGAGATTAAGAGATGGAAAAAAAAGAAGAGCAAGAGTGTAGAGAAGATGAGAAGAGAAGAAAACAAAAAGGAAGAGCGGCAAAAAGGAAGAGAGTTAGATGCGCCGAACCCACTTGTTTTTATCCGGCCAAAGGGGGGTGGGATTGTTAAGGCGCTCTTTTAGTGGTAAATAGGCTTATTACTTTATTTTAAAGGAAACTTAATGCTTCTATTATACGAGATCATATTCTTTAACATGTTATGCGCGATAGACACATACTCTTCCCATTATGGTCAAAATCGGTTCTTCACATCCAATTAAAATTAATACAGTTATTATACCGCGTGTATCAGCAAAGTACACATATAAACTGCTTCAAATACACACACTCTAGACTAGCCTATAGTTGCAATATATAATGAAAAAAAATCAAAATGAAGAAGCACATATTCATGAAAACAAGTTAATTAATAAACCCAACTATATTTTAACTCTAAATATAATATGGGGCTCCTTATGGGAACCCACTTTAACTACCATCACAAGATGGCAGTATAGCTCCATGTTAAATGAGGGATTAAAAGTCTTATTTCGTAATTTCCTTATCTTTTGCCTTACGAGAATAAAAAACATTCAACTAACAAACAAAGATTATGCACATTTACAACATTATAACATGGATAAAATGTATAATAAAACATGCTCCCATTTACTTTGGTCCTATACTTTTACATACGCATTTTGGAAAGATAGCCTATTGCTAAATTTATAGACCTTTTTACTGTTAGTAAACAGTACAACGTTTTTTGTGGGTGGGGCTTAGCTGGAGGCAAAACAATTCTCCACAGACATTAGCTAACACTTACTAGCAAGTTCTGTTGGCTTGTTTTAGACAATAGTGGAAGATGATGCAGGTGGTGCTTAATAAATACTCATTCCAAATACCGCACTCTGGCACAAACTGGACTGTTCGGAATTTTGGCGCGCTGACGCTATGTACCATTCAGTTATCCAGGGCACTGCATTCTCAGAGTGGCAGGACACACTTGGGGCACTCTGTCTGGGGAAATGGAGCAGCAGAGTGCTGAGTGGAGTGAATGTGTGATTAACTTAACTGTTCATTAATTAATGTAGAAATAGAACGCTCCATTTCTAAGAACAACAGGGCTGTAACAGGTGAAACAAATTCTGGAAAATCTTGCATGGGGGTGAAGAACAATCTGGCAAGGAGTGTCTGAGAAGCAGCCGTCTTTATAATGACAGGGGGCAATGATCCACAGGTGAGAGGCGTTGGCCTGATATGGTGGGCATGGTGGACAGGCGGGAGTGGGGAATGTGTAGACAGGCAATTGGCTGGCAGGTAGGTGTGGTGATGAGGTGGGGTGAGTGGAAAATGACTGAATGGGCTGGGGAGATGGCATGTATGGCAGAAGAAAAGTGCCCTCTGTGACAAGGGCTCTCATTTTAGGGTAGTGTGTCAGACTGAATTTATGAATGCACCATGTAAGGGCACTTCTCTGGATGATTTGACAGGATTACTGAAGGTGGGATGGCTGGCTTTGTGGTTGATTATTATGCCAATTTTACAAAGGATGATGACACTTGAACAGTTTCCTCCAGTTTGTTTTGCTATCGAGGCTAATGTTAGCTAATGCACTAAAACAGTAGCATTACGGAGAAATCCAGTATTCCTCTCAATACCTCCCCCATCTCTGATTAAGTGGACATGATAATCCTAAATACACATAGCTTTATTATTCTTCAAACAGTAAAGAACCTAACCTACAATGAAGTGTGCGCTACACATGCGAACATTTTTGGTGATCACCTCCATCCAGTCCTTTCGTCTTATCGCATTTAACCATAGTCGTCTTCGTTTTTGTTGACGGCCAGTGGCGGCTAACATGCGATAAAATTTAAGTTTTGAGCCATGACTCCTTCTACCCTTGAAATCCAGAGTTCTCGCAAAAGCACAATTTGAATTTGCTCAGCGAGTCACTCTGGCAATCAGTAATGATGCTCATTACCCATGCCGTTGGAGCCGAGCTGCACCAATCACATCGGTGTATCTGATATAGGCGGGCCAGAGGCAAGCTAAACAGATGATGACAGCGCTGCGACAACGAAGTCCGGAATCAGTCAGTAAACACTGCAAGATGGCTACAGATGAACACCAGTGCCTCTAGTTTCGCAGACCGGGCGAGACGGTGGTGGAGCGCACCTGCGCTTCGCCAACTGGGTGTGGCCAGGCGGATTTTGCAAGTTTGGCACACCGTGTGCGCTGGCACAGCTACTCCTCTTTCCCACCTCCGTCCCTCCTACCTGCGCAAGTCAGAAAGAGGCAGGAGAGAAGGCGTGGAGTGGGTTTTGCACAGCCGATTGCCGAGCAGACCTCCATGGGCTGATGATGCAAAGGTAGCCATGGGAGGAGGTCACCACAATTGTAAATCAATGTTGCGTTTCTCTCATGCGCACGCGCTCTCTCTTTCTCTCTTGCAGTCTCACTCTGTTTCTTTTCTTTTGACTTTTCTAAGATGACAGATGCTGAATACGTACTCCCTGTCTGATGCTGTGGCTGTTTGTTTTTGGCTGAGAGGGATGTGAACTCATTATTTTGCAGCTGTGTTAATCAAATCAGGTTGGGTTTCCATTACGCGTGCCAAACGGTGCCAATCCCCTTTGATTTGACATTAAATGTGACGGGACAGTCGATATAGAGATACATTTATGTGGTGATTGTTGCTGTTTTTTGGGGGGTATTTATTGCATTTTTAATGTGCCTGACATTCTGGAAACCTGCCTGTGAGGTTTTGGTGATGTGTGCGCACTGTCCACTGGTCAGCCGGTGTAAGTAGAAGTTTGCACTGACAGTAGACGCACCTTCGGCGAAGCCTTTTGGCACGAAACTGTCACTGCGCCAAGCTGGATCTGTCGACACCTCCCCCTGCTGCGCCGCCACACCCATCTCAGTGCACCTCATTCTGCCAAACTACCAAACTGAGTGCGCCTCGGTTTGCACTGCTCGAAACTAGCTCTGCGCGGGGTTCGTCACCCTGTGCCACCCTGTGCCGTGCCGGGAAACTACAGGCCCAGTTGTTTGAAACGGCTTTGGCCGCTACAATGAATGAGTTAGACTTGGCTTTTTCTCTAAAAGAGGAACAGAAGATGGCGCTCGAATCTTTCCTTTGCAAGAAGGACGTTTTTGTTGTTTTGCCAACCGGATACGGCAAGAGTCTAATCTACCAGTAGCTGGTAGCTAAGCGCTAAGTATTGTTCTGATTGGTCGTAGTGTTATCCAATTGCGTGCAGTGATATTTTCAAATGCATGCCTGGGCCCTTTTCATTACTCATAGCCAGACCCTAAATCTTTCTAGATTTGGGTGTGGATTTCCAGGCTAGACTCCTTCTACTCTGGCTCCCCAAAACACAACAAGACAATATTTTAAGGCTCCTACAGTATGTAGCCTATAGCCCTGTGATGGCAAGTCGTAGTTTGCCTTCAGCTAATTAAATGATGTCATTGTGATGTTGGCCTTAAAGGGAAATTTGGGTTTATTTCAACCCGTCTCCTATCGTCCTAAATTTGGTTCAAGTGACTAGTGACATACAGATAATAGGTAGCATGTTAGCCGTTAGCCTAGATACAGCCGAGGTGCATAGTAGTGTCAGACCTGTTAAAACATAAGTGAACGGGCATCCCTTCAAGTGCAAAGTTAGTCCACTAAACAAGCTTTTTTTCCACAAAGACCGCCTCATATCGTTAGGATAAATGTCAGAGAATATATAGAAAATGACATGTAAACATGTTGTCTTACCTTACCGGTGTGCTGCCATGTTTGTTTATCCCTCTAGCTCTGCTTTCCAAAGCGCGGCTGAAATATATCTCGCCAGCTGTAGATAAAGCTCTACGCAGCCTTGTGGCAGCCATTCCTCCCCTCTCGTCCTCTAACGTTACCTGTTGCGCCTCTCTCTCTCTCCTCCTCCTCCGTTCAGGCGACCGTCCGGTTCTGCCTTCCCGCTGTTGCTTCTTGTTCAGGCACGCTATGAGATCGCTGCTTGTTCTTGCGATATTTTATTTATTAAATTGTAAACAAACATGGCAGCACACCGGTAAGGTAAGACAACGTGTTTACATGTCGTTTTCTATATATTCTCTGACATTTATCCTAACGATATGAGGCGGTCTGTGTGGAAAAAAAGCTTGTTTAGTGGACTAACTTTGGACCTGAAGGGATGCCAGTTCACTTATGTTTTAACAGGTCTGACGCTACTATGCACCCCGGCTGTATCTAGGCTAACGGCTAACATGCTAACTATTATCTGTATGTCACTAGTCACTTGAACCAAATTTAGGACGATAGGAGACGGGTTGAAGTAAACCGAAATTTCCCTTTAAAAGGGTCTATAGCTGACAACATTATCTCAGATTTTACTATTTACTATAGAAATGTTGTATTTGGCTGCTATGGTTACTGTAACAAAGATATTAATGATTTTTTTCCTTATTGATCTAATTTTACTTCTCCCTAAATTTCACATTCACAAGTGTTAATTTACAAACAAACAAAAAACCTCATTGTTTTGTATTTATGAATGAGATGGACCAATACTTGTCAACAATTTCTTCCACACAAAACAAAGCTGTCAAAATGATAAATGTGTGCAATATCTTCAAAATTCCCCTGTGAACCCTCTGTAACATCTACTCGTGTCTTTATTTTAATTTTAATGTATGTTATATTTCTTTGGCTTTTGTTGTCCTTTTCTGTTTGATACAGTTTATTTGTTTTCTCAATGCTCTATTTGTGTGTAAATTATTCTGTTCAGATATGTTTCAGCTCACATTGTATCTTCAGTGCTTTCGAACATTAAGTCTGGAAAGTCATCATGCAGACAGGATATTATGTATCAGATTTATCATGTGCTGCTCAAACTACATTGCAAGGGATTGGATATCTCCCTTCTTTGGGTTCCTGCCCATGTAGGGATGGAAGGAAATGAGAAAGTAGGCATACTGGCAATCACTAAAGCCACAGTTAATTGAAATTCAAGTATTATTAAGTAGAGCAGGACTGTAAAGGACTGTATGTAGAAAACCTGGTTGGAATACTGGGACTTAAGTGACACAGGAAGACATCTTTACAGTATTCAAAAACATGTAGGTGTTGGTAGATTATGAGTGGGAGCTAAAGGAAAGAGATGGTCATTATGCTTCTGAGGACAGGACATACAGGATTAAATGAAACTCTCCATAGAACTGGGAAGCATCCTACTGGACTATGTGTAGTAGTCAATGTAACACTGTAACAAACTGTAAACAGTCAAACATGTGTAATGGTTTTGGGTCCGTGTAGCTCTTTGGAGTGAGATGACAGGCAGAAACTCACTTCCACACAAGTGTGGGATTTCACAAATGCTCGTCATTTATTTTTACATCAACTTAAAAACACTCCAACCTTACCAAGCCCGGTTGTACGGCTACTACATTTTCATACATGAACAGAATAGTCGCCACACGTACTTAACAGCCATCACTGTTGTGTTGAGAGACAAAAGAAAAAGCAGGAGCACATAGGTATAGGTCCGGCCAGCGTTGGGTGCGCTCTCAACAGACTCAAATCATAACTGGTGCTGCTTGATGACGTTGCTGTTAGGCGACACAGTATATACCATGTTAAAGGCACATTTCATATATTTGACTGTTACACATGTACTAATAGATTGCAACAGATATAATGAAGAAAGAAAGGTGTTAATAACAGGACTACCTCAAGCTATTTAATTACTTAAGAGTAACAGAAATAAAAGAGAAAATGCAAGTCTTTTGTGTTTGTTTGTTTTTTGTTTTGTTTTGTTTTCTTTTGTTTTCTTTTCTTTTCTTTCCTGCCAATCTACTGTCCAAAACTCCAATCCAGTAGATGGCGGTAATGCACCCAAAAGCTGGTTTGCCAAACAACATTAAACGGTGAAAAGGTGACACGTGTAAGATTTAGGGGGATTTGGTGGCATCTAGTGATGAATTGTAGATTGCAACCAGCTAAAAACTTCTGTCTGCCAGAATTTCTTAAGTGTTCGCTGAAAACATTGAATACAGCAGTTTCCCTGGACATATCAGTGCATCAGTGCAATCACTGCATGGGGTGGCAGTAGCTCAGTCCATAGAGCAGGAGTCAGCAACCTTTACTATCAAAAATGCATTTTTGACCAAAAATAATAAAAATAAATCCATGCGGAGCTGCAAAGCATACATGAGCCTTAAAAGTAAACTTAAAAGTAACGTAGCCTATTGAGTCTACATTAGCCTATACTAATAGTCAGTGCTTAATTTGAGCCAGAACGTACTGGAACGCATACCAGGATCTTTTCAGAAAAGGCCCTGGTGCAAACTAATTTGCATGGGTCTAGAACTTTTCACATCTAAAAACTACATGATGTCACTATCAATCAATCAATTTTATTTATAATGCCCAATATCACAAGTCACAATTTGCCTCACAGGGCTTTACAGCATACGACATCCCTCTGTCCTTCCCTCGCAGCGGATAAGGAAAAACTCCCCAAAAAAATCCCTTTAACGGGGAAAAAAACGGTAGAAACCTCAGGAAGAGCAACTGAGGAGGGATCCCTCTTCCAGGATGGACAGACGTGCAATAGATGTCGTACAGAACAGATCAGCATAATAAATTAACAGTAATCCGTATGACACAATGAGACAGAGAGAGGGAGAGAGAGAGAGAGAGAGAGAGAGAGAGAGAGAGAGATGCAGGTAATGACAGTAGCTTACAACAACATTAATGAAAGTAATAATATTACAGTTATAGTTCTGGCTACTGTGGTACAATATGTTGAAAGTATGTATTAATATCTGGCAGTATACATGTGTGACAATAATCATATGTGTATAATAACAGTAGAAGTATGACTAATGACTAATGATGGCAGCAGCAGCAGGAGGCATCTGGCAGGACCACGGCAGCAGCACAACCACACACGTCACGCTGTCCAGGCACCGCTGCGATATGAGTTAATCTGAAAGACAGTGGAGCACAAAGGCTCCGGAGAAGAAGCCGAGTTAGTGACATCCAGAATGGCCGAGTTAGCAAGATGCAGTAATAGAATACGAGAGAGAGAGAGAGAGAGAGAGAGAGAGAGAAGGTGCCCGGTGTATTATAGGGGGGTCCTCCGGCAGACTAGGCCTAAATCAGCCTAACTAGGGGCTGGTACAGGGCAAGCCTGAGCCAGCCCTAACTATAAGCTTTATCAAAGAGGAAAGTCTTAAGTCTAGTCTTAAATGTGGAGACGGTGTCTGCCTCCCGGACCGTAACAGGAAGATGATTCCACAGGAGAGGAGCCTGATAGCTGAAGGCTCTGGCTCCTGATCTACTTTTGGAGACTTTAGGGACCACGAGTAACCCTGCGTTCTCAGAGCGCAGTGTTCTGGTGGGATAATATGGCACTATGAGCTCTCTAAGATATGACGGAGCTTGACCATTTAGAGCTTTATAAGTTAACAGTAGGATTTTAAATTCAATTCTGGATTTTACAGGGAGCCAGTGCAGAGAAGCTAAAACAGGAAAAATATGATCTTGTTTCTTAGTTCCTGTTAGTACACGTGCTGCTGCATTCTGAATTAGCTGGAGAGTTTTTAAGGACTTACTAGAGCTACCTGATAATAGAGAGTTACAGTAATCCAGCCTAGAGCTAACAAAAGCGTGGACCAATTTTTCTGCTTCTTTTCGGGTCAGGATAGGCCTAATTTTTGCAATATTATGCAGAAAAAATGCAGTCTGTGAGGTTTGTTTTAAATGAGAATTAAGACAAATCTTGATCAAATATTACTCCGAGGTTTCTTACGGTAGTGCTAGAGGCCAGAGCAATGCCATCTAGAGAAACTATGTCATCAGATAAAGAGTCTCTGAGTTGTTTGGGGCCAAGAACAATAACTTCAGTTTTGTCTGAATTTAACATCAGGAAATTGGTGCTCATCCAAGTTTTTATGTCTTTAAGGCAGTTACGGAGTTTAGTTAATTGATTACTTTCTTCTGGCTTCATCGATAAATACAACTGTGTATCATCCGCATAACAATGGAAATTTATAGAGTGATTTCTAATGATGTTACCTAAAGGAAGCATATATAGAGTAAATAGGATTGGTCCGAGCACAGAACCTTGCGGAACTCCAAAACAAACTTTGGTACGTAAGGATGATTCATTATGAACGTCAACAAACGATCAGATGAAAACGATCAGATAAATAAGATTTAAACCAGCTTAGTGCAGAACCTTTTAGGCCAATTAAGTGATCCAGTCTCTGCAGTAGAATTTGATGGTCAATTGTGTCAAATGCCGCACTAAGATCTAATAAAACAAGTACAGAGACAAGTCCTTTGTCTGAAGCAATCAGAAGGTCATTTGTAATTTTAACTAGTGCTGTCTCAGTGCTATGATGCACTCTAAATCCTGACTGAAATTCCTCAAATAAATTATTATCATGGAGAAAATCACACAGCTGGTCTGCGACTACTTTCCCAAGGATCTTCGACATAAAGGGAAGATTAGATATTGGTCTATAGTTGGCTAACACCTCTGGATCTAGGGTGGGCTTCTTTAGTAGAGGTTTAATTACAGCTACCTTAAAAGACTGTGGTACATAGCCTGTTAATAAGGATAGATTGATCATATCTAATATATGAGTGTTAACTAAAGGAAAGACCTCATTAACTAGCCTAGTTGGGATGGGGTCTAAGAGACACGTTGATGATTTAGATGAAGAAATCACTGCGGTCAATTCTTGAAGAGAAATTGCAGAGAAGCAATCTAAATATATATTAGGTTTTACAGCTGTGTTTGAGGTTAGACAGGTACTATCTGAGGACAGGAGGTCATGAATTTTGCCTCTAATAGTTAGAATTTTGTCATTAAAAAAGCTCATAAAATCATTACTGCTAAGGGCTAAAGGAATACAAGGCTCAATAGAGCTTTGACTCTCAGTCAGCCTGGCTACAGTGCTGAAAAGAAACCTGGGGTTGTTCTTATTGTCTTCTATTAATGCTGAGTAATAGTTTGCTCTGGCATTGCGGAGGCCCCTCTTATAAATTTTGAGACTGTCTGTCCAGATTAAACGAGATTCTTCCAGTTTGGTTAATCGCCAATTCCTTTCAAATTTTCGCGATATTTGTTTTAACTTACGGGTTTGAGAGTTATACCAAGGAGCGAACTTTCTTTGCTTTTTTAACTTCTTTTTAAGAGGAGCTACAGAGTCGAGTGTTGTTCGCAGCGAGCCTATGGCACTATCGACAAAATGATCAATTCTGGAGAGGTTAAAGTCGGTACAGGAAACCTCTGTTACTGAGGGACTTGGTATTGAATTTAACGACGGAGTAATCTTTTCCTTAAATTTTGCGACAGCACTATCTGATAAACATCTAGTATAGTAACTGTTGCTGAGTGGCGTGTAATCAAGTAAAAAGAAATCAAAAGTAATCAGATAATGATTTGATAGCGAGGGATTCTGTGGAAAGACTTTTAGGTTATCAATTTCAATTCCATACGTCAGAACTAGATCGAGGATATGGTTAAAACAATGAGTGGGTTCATGTACACCCTGACTGAAGCCAATGGAGTCTAATAATGAGATAAACGCTGTAGCCAGGGAGTCATTATCAACGTCGACATGAATGTTAAAATCGCCTACAATAATAACTTTATCTGATTTAAGAACTAAACTGGATAAAAACTCGAATAGGGAATACGGGCCAGGAGCACGGTACATTATAACAAATAAAAGTGGCTGCGTTTCCAGGTCGGATGTAAAAGACTAAGAACGAGGCTTTCAAATGAATTATAATCTAGTTTAGGTTTAGGGCTGATTAACAGACTAGAGTTAAAAATGGCTGCAACTCCCCCTCCTCAGCCGCTGCCTCGAGGAATGTGGGTATTATTATGACTGGGAGGAGTGGACTCATTAAGACTAACATATTCATCTTGACACAGCCAGGTTTCAGTGAGACTGAGTAAATCAATATGATTATCTGATATTAATTCGTTTACTAACACTGCTTTAGACGATAGAGACCTGATATTTAACAGTCCGCATTTAATTCTCCTGTTTTGTCTTTCTGTCACAGAAGAGGTTTTAATTTTTATGAGGTTGTTATGCACAACTCCTCTTTGTTTAATTTTAGATTTAAATAATCTAGGTGGTTGGGGGACAGACACCGTTTGTATAAAACTATGAAAACTATGGCTGGGTAACTGAACTAGAAGCTCAGAGAGGCGTATAGGACTGCGACTCTGAGTCCTGATCTCAACTCTGGGTTGTCAGGGATTTAAATTACTAATAAAGTTTGCCAGGTTCCTAGAAATGAGAGCAGCTCCATCCAAAGTGGGATGAATGCCGTCTCTTCTAATAAGACCAGGTTTTCCCCAGAAAGTTTGCCAATTATTAACGAAACCCACATCGTTTGCTGGACACCACCTGGATAGCCAGCGATTAAATGATGACATGCAGCTAAACATGTCATCACTGGTCAGATTTGGGAGGGGTCCAGAGAAAACTACGGAGTCTGACATTGTTTTTGCATATTCACACACTAAGGCAATATTAATTTTAGTGACCTCCGATTGGCGTAACCGGGTGTCATTGCCGCCAACGTGAATAACAATCTTACTGAATCTACGTTTAGCTTTAGCCAGCAGTTTTAAATTTGATTCAATGTCGCCCGCTCTGGCCCCAGGGATACATTTGACTATGGCCACTGGTGTTGCTAACTTCACGTTTCTCAGAATAGAGCTGCCAATAACCAGAGTTTTGTCCTCAGCAGGTGTGTCGCTGAGTGGGGAAAAGAGGTTGGAACCGTGAACAGGCTGGTGGTGAGCCGTGGGCTTCGGCTTGGAGCTGTGCTTCTGGCGAACCGTAACCCAACCTCCCGGCTGAACGGGAGTTACTGGAGGACAGTTAGCAGAGGCTAAGGCTATGCTGTGTGGCTCGGCACCGGCTACAGGTGGTTGGCTAACTACCACAGCTACTGATGGTTTTCCATGGTGCGGAACCGCGCTTCTAATTCACTAAGCCTTGCCTCCAACGCAGCAAATAAGCTACACTTATTACAATTACCACTGTCCCTAAAGGAGGCAGAGGCATAACTGAACATTTGGCACACCGAGCAAGAAAGAGCAGAGGGAGAAGCCATCGCTAACTGTAAAGCTAATGTAGCTACCAAGGCTAGTAACGTGCAAACAACAGCTTGCGAGAAAGTCGTAGAAAGGAGGAGAGCTATAAGTGCTTAAACAGAACCAGTGTGGGTTAAGACTTGAAGTAGATGTTAAAGCAACGTTAAAGCAACTGAAGTGAGAAAGCAGGCTAGTAGAATCCACCAGAGCAGTACAGAGACGCTGTCACAGAAACACCGGAAATGACACAACTCGCTTACCGCAATACGTCAGCACGTCGTACACAGTCACTAGTGTTGCAGGGTGGAGTACCGTAGTACTACGGTGCCTCACGTACCACTACTGTGGGATAAGTTCAAAGTCTAATCGCAAGAGGGTGAGTGTCCATGCGCCGTCCAATAACAGCGCGCGCTGGTCAATAACAGCGTGCACTGGCCACCTGGCACTCAATATGCTGCTGTACTGGTTTGTTTTCCAGACATGTGAGTATCTTTGAGCAGTGAAAGTTATTATTTATTTCTTTTTACTTGTCGGCAGTGATTTGTTTTCCACAGAGCTCTACGTGCAAGCATTTTACTCGCATTTGCAACTAAAAATTGTTTTTGCCAGCAAAATAAATCATTCAGCAAGCTGTGCGAGTACAGATTTCAACCAGCAGCAGAAACGAAAGGTGAATCGAATGTGGGTTGAATGGGGGTCACAGACAGGAATACGGCGGTCAAATAGCCTACGGCGGCTCTGCGGCACAAGATAACAGCTTACCGGTGACAGAGAAGTCCGACTCCAGGTCCAGTAGCCTAATTTCCTCTTTCGTTGGCGTCATGACTGCCCAGTAGTACCTGGACAACCAAGCCGTGGCGGCACACAGGTATGTGGCGTGTCAGAGGAGAAATGAGCCTTTCACATTTCTCTCTTTGTGGCAGGTAACAAACCTCACCGCACTTTAAGGACTGTTCTTTACTTATGAAGGGATTGTTGTTTACTTGTCAGGGGAGGAGGGTGGCTGGTTGATTTTTATTTTATTTATTTATTTTATTTCAATCCCCCCCATGTTAATGACTTATTGGTGCTGTTTTTGAAGTATGAATAAGTCAATAAGTGATATATTCCATTGAAATATAATTGATGTATTATAGAAAAGTGATTTATCTTTTTATAAATGACAAAAGGCACATCTGCCTAATTTTTGCTGTGGTATTGTGATACTACTCAGAACCGTGATACTTTCACTGGTATCGTACCGTGGGTCCCAATTTTGGTACCATGACAACACTAAATGTCACAACCATTCCATTCAGAGTTGCGCAGTGAAGCGGCTCGGGTGCCACTTAAAGAAAGTGTTTCCCCACTTTTGGTAGTGGGGGAACACTGCTCTCTCAGAGGCCAAAAGTGTTCCCCTACTTCTAATTTTACAAATTAAGCACTGCTAATAGTCTAAAAAAGCACTCATTAATATGTTTTACCACAAAGTGGCTATTGTGCAGGGCACTATTTATGGTTATTAGGTACTTGCAGAGCTGGCAGTGAAACAGACAAATTAGTCCAAACACTACTAAATTCTTACTTACTTTTAATTTTTGGGATTTGGCATCCATAGCTAACCAGCTAGGAAGACTCAAGACTAGCTGCTGCTATCGAGGTTCAGCAAAGCAAGGAAAAGGTGCCAGGCAGTGGATGTATGATGCACATTTTAGTTCTTGAAAAGTTCTTGAAAAACAGTTTTTCTTATTCGGTATATAGGCTTCACATTTTTACATTTGGAGAATGTAAAAATTTCTTTAGGTCCACATCATTGATAAATGAAGATTAAAATATTGAAAAAAAATAACCATTATTTATTTCCGCATAGATTTTTTTGGTAAGCCACAGGGAACCACTGGAGGAGGGCTATAGAGCCACAGGTTTCCTACCCCTGCCTTAGAGACTTGTTGGGAGCCAGAGAGTTCGGGCCACTATCCAGACCAAATATGAAGTGTGGACTAGTCGCTGGACAGGTGCCAGTTCGCCTCCTTGGCACTGCCGAACCCCCAGTTGCTTGGGGTGCCAGGTGTCCCTTGCAGCCCCTCTCTCTCCACTTGTATAGGTCCTATTTGTGCATGTGTGTGTGTTTCGGGTGAATGAAAAAAACTGACTTTCCCTTGGGGATTAATGAAGTATATCTTCTTCTTCTTCTTCTACCTCAGGTCTCGCCCACAACATGCTCACCCCTTATCTCTCATAAGTTAATGTGTGCTCACCTTTTTTGATCCAGACATTAAGGAGGTTTTCACTGTGAGCCAAATGGTCTAGGTGATTTAAACTGCTACAAAGACTGAATAAAGCAGTTTCATGTTACATATCAGTGTAACTCCGGCACTGCACATTGCATTTGGCGCTTCTTACAACAGAGGCCAACGTGAAAACGAAAAAAGACGTGAAAATACACTTTCACATTGCCAAAGCAAGAGTGAAATAGAAACAAAAATTGTATATACAGTAGGTACAGATGTACCAGAATTTGGTTTATATACACGTCGCTGCTGATTGGGTACACCTTTGACATAGATACAGTCGGCAATGACGAGAACGCCCACAAACGCCACATCCGGTTAGAGCTGAGGGGGAAAACAAGCCGGTCTCTGCCATTAGCCACAATGCCGAAGAGTTGCTGTGTGCTTTTTTGCACCGCAAATAAACAAAAAAATCACCAATTAAAGTTTTATATTTTACCAAATAATAAAACTGAACCACAAAGGAGGACAAAATGGCTTCAAGCTATCAGAAGAGAGCTTTTAGCTTTGCACAGAAACAGGCAATAGAAATGTCATTCAGAGGGCTATATTTTATTTTATGCTTGGAGTACATTTCAAAGTCTCAGAGCCTTTAGAGACTTTAATTGGTGATTTTTTTGTTTATTTGCGGTGCAAAAGGGCACACAGCAACTCTTCGGCTAATGAGACCGGTTTGTTGTCCCCCTCGGCTCTAACCGGATGTGACGTTTGTGAGCGTTCCCGTCATTGCCGACTGTATCTATACCCACCACATGAGAGAAAACATATCTCAAAGCCCGATGCAAACTGTTTCACACCATTTCAAGGAAACATGTTGTATAACCTGGAAACCATAATAAAAAGAATTCATTCATTCACAGTCCATTTTGGTATTTCTCAGGAGCTCTACAGTGGCATGCAAAAGTTTGGGCACCCCTAGTCAAAATTTAATTTACTGTAAATACATGTAGTTAAATAAGTAGGAAATCAACTGATCTCCAAAAGACAAAGGAAATCTTGATCCCCACATCTTCATTATAACGTTTGATCACAACTCTGTTCGCCCTGAGGAGAAAGGAGCTACAGTTTTACCAGAATTTGATCACTGAGGGTCATTTCAGCTGATCACGCAGCATCAGAGAAGTTGCATCAAAGATCATTTTTAAGGTGAATCAGAAGATAAATGTAATAAAATATGTGTTCTGAACGGTTACAAAATATGTCATAGTGTAATAAAGTGTAAAAACAAGCGTCAAGGTGTCCCCAGATTTACCTGAACACAAAGTCATGGCTGTCAATGTTCTTCCCCTGTCGGGACCGTTGGAGGATTCCTCCGTTTCCGACCACGGCGCAGCGAACACACCTGCCAGGTGATCCTCTTTCAAACAGACGAGAGCTGTTTAGGAGGTACAGACATCTGGAGGAACACAAAAAGAAGAAATATTCAGATCCTTTACGGAAGTAAAAGTACTAACACTACACCATGAAAATACTTTACTACTACTAATACTACGTACTTAAATAAAAGTATATAAATATGTCAACATAATGTACTTACAGTAATTTAAAGTAAAAGTATTCATTGTGCAGTGAACTGTTCCCTGTGTTTCCTGTATTCTACCTGATGGTTGTTTTTTTTATTAATATTACTGCTGCATTATTGTGTATGTTGCATTTTACTGCTATAGATGTTTAGGGTTGTGCTCATTTTAACTCCTCTATATACTGTTGGGTAGTTAAATATACAGCAATGCATCATATTCTATAAGATCACCATACAGTGGCATGCAAAAGTTTGGGCAACCCTGGACAAAATTTTGTTTGCTGTGAGTAGTTAAAACCTCTTGCACTCCACCCCCATTTTGTAACGAAAACGCCTAAAATGACATACCCAAATTAAAATGACTGTAGCTTCTGAACTGCTCTGACTACATGCATGCATGAGGTCTTGCCAGAAAGCAAACTCTCTGAAGTTTCTTGTGAAAGTGTTAGAAACACTCTAGGTGATACAGAGACAGAGTAATGGGCCTCTGAAGTCAGTAAAAAGTTGAAGATTTTGCCTAAAATAAAATTAAAAATGATTTTCAGGATGAATAACTGTCTGTGGCTTCATCTGAACAGGTAAATGACACTGTGGGGCTGTAGGCATACTATCAATTAACATTTGTTTCAAGTTTGAAGAAAATTGCTCAAAGTATGACCATTCTACAGTGTTTTCTCCATGAAAAGATCCAGGCAGAGCTCCAAATGACAGAGCGCTCACTCCGCTTCAAAACAGTACTATCAGTGATCAAACAACACTCAGCCAGCTTCAAACATCGTACCTTATTGAAATCAGGTGTGATGTTGTTTATGACAGAAAAACCATAAAATATCACCAAATAAAGCCATATGAAACGTGAAAGTTGTGATCCTACTTTCTAGGCGGTATATCTCAGCTAAAAATAGTGGGAGGAGTGAGACTCTTACCTTTTATAAACCAGGTACGTGTCCACTTACGGCTCGGCATGAGATCGCGAGTAATCCTTTAACTTTTCCCCTCGAAAAACGGCATGACATGGCTTGTCACCACTCATCGCGATTTTGGACTTCGTGTATTTAGGCTGCTCTGGTGTGAAATTCAGAGGCCGTTTACACGTTGCCGGCTATTTTCATAAACGGACATTTCACCGTCTCCGTTTTCAAAAAGATCTTCGTTTACACTTACTCGTGTATATATACACAAGAGCATGCCAAACCTGTAGGTGGCAGTGTAACGAGAAGCTCAAGCCTTCCATGTATCCATTGTCACCATAGCAACATAGGTCGCACTTTTTACACAGGCGCAAGTTCCGGCGCATACTGTGACGTCGGCTGCCTATAACTCCGTTTATCTCCGTTTATCTCAGTTTACATGCAAACGCGCAACCGGAGTTTTCCAAAATCTCCACTCTGGCCGGAGTTTTTAGAAAGACTCGTTTTCAGAGGAGAAATCTCCGTTTGCGTGTAAACGAAGGGCACAAACAAAGGAAGATGTCTCCGTTTATCAAAATCACCGTGTACGTGTAAACGGCCTCTCATAAGGAATAAAAGAAAAACGATGCTGGATTCAGGAAGCCGAGAGCTCCCTGAATCCGGTGATACCAAACATCACATGGTTTGATGACGTAGTGCGCCTGTGAGATCCCATTTAACAGAGGAGGGAGGGAGCGCGAATGGAGTTAAAGAGGTAGAATATGACCTGATTTGCAAAAGGCAAAAAGTTAAAGATGATGCATTTCTTCAATATCTTAAGCAAGATTACCTTTTAATTTCCATCTTTTACAATTTCAAAATAACAAAAAAGGAAAAGTTTGAGCACCCTGCATGGTCAGTACTTAGTAGCGCCCCCTTTGGGCAAGTATCACTGTAAACCAATGGTGTCTTGCTTCCAGAATTTGCTGGAATTCAGTTGAATCCATTCTTCCTTCTACCTGTAAATTGTTCCCTGTGTCACTGTCTGCAAGACAAGCCTGATCAATCCACCTCTATGTTTAACAGTTGGACAGGTGTTCTTTCAATGAAATTCTGCACCCTTTTTTCTCCAAACATACTGTTTGGAATTCATCAGTCCACAGGACTTGTTTCCTAAAAACAACAGGCTTGTTGTATACGTTCCTTTGCAAACCTTTGTGTCGCTGCACAGTGGAACAGTGCATCACCACCAATCTGCTAGATCTTTCTGCAGGTCTTTTGCAGTCAAACAGAGGTTTTGCTTTGCCTTTCTAAATTCTAGGAGCAGCTCTCTTGAAGTTTTCTTTGTCTTCCAGACCTTATCCTGACCTCCACAGCTTCTGTTAACTGCCATTTCATAATTACATCACAAGCAATTTGATATCTTATTATAGCCTTCTCCTGCTTTGTGGGCATCAGTTATTTTAGTTTTCAGAGTACTAGGCAGCTGTTTAGAGGAGCCCACCTGGCCTTTCCTAACAATGACTGTGAACAAGCCCTAGTCCTAACAAGCTAATTATGGTCTGAGACCCTGGTAGAAGTTATCTGAGAGCTCAAATGTCTTGGGGTGCCCAATCTTTTGCAAGGTGCTCCTTTAATTTTTTCATTATAAAATTGTACAAAACATTTATCTTGCTTAAAATGTTGAAAAGCACATTTCATCTTTAACTTCATGCCTTTTGGAGATTAGTTCATCTTCTGCTGAAATATTCACAGTAAATGAAATTTCCCAAGCTTTTGCTTGCCACTACATTTTTTTCATAGTGTCCTGACCTTTTGTATGAATTAATCCAAACTTAGTTTGAATCAGCGTTTTGCTGACTTCTAAGTAACATGGTTTGCATGTGTCCAGGTCAGTGTGTCACACGATGTTCTGTCATGGCTGATCCGGTGGGGACGTTTGTAACACCTTACTGCAACCATCCCAAAGCTAAAGAGCCATATCCAAACAGACCACACAACAGTACTTTCCAGCATACACAAGTAATTGTGATAACATAAAACAGTAGTTCACTCAGACATATAAAATGTTTAACTGTTGTCTGTTACATTGCCATATTTATGCCCTTATAATATATATGTATATATGTAGTCAAATATATCTAAAAATATATACCCTACATTTATACATGCACAGCTCATTGTGGATTACATAATTATTGGAGTTCACGTAAAAATGTGATCATTTGATTATTAGTATTAACACAGCTTTATCTATGTGATGATCCATGAGTAAATATTAAGCCCTTAATGTTAAGCATACACTGAATAAGTAATCTAGAAGTGAAATTTTATTCTGTTTATATTCAGTATGCCAAGAGTGAGGAAGAGGCTTACTAACAGAGCTTCACCGCAAACAAAACTCAACTGTAAGTTGAAAAATATTACTAAATGTATAAATAATACTAGAACATTATTGTAAAAATAAATAATATTCTAATAATATTGTACAACTATGCTTAAAGAGACTAGTAGTGAAAGTTAATTAATAAAATTTAGTGTATTTTTAACATGTTATAGCCACTCCTGCCTCATGTTAGATATTGTCCCCAGTCTCCACTATATGTAGGCCTACTCATCATGGATGTTGGTGCAAATGCACAGATATAAATCTCCCTAGCTGTGACTCTTCTCCAGACATGTTCTGCCCTTTTTTTGTTCTCAGGTGAAGTATAAAGCTTTACAAAACATGGGCCGGAATTGTTGAGGGTAAAGTGATCTTCCTTAACTATTACTGTAAGCCAACTAAGATCACAATAATGCAGTAGGTAGAGATGCAACATTTCTGTCAAATGTGCAAAACTAAGAGAGGTACAACTGATCATTTGCAGTGGTAGAAGTATGCAGATCCTATACTCTGCTGTAAGTAGAAGTCATTCATTAGAATTTTACTTAAGTAAAGGTACACAAGCATTAACCCTTTGCGGTCAAGGGTATAATTGACCATTTTTGACTACTTGTGATTGTACCTTTAAATTTCACGTTACTGTTTACCTTGCCTTGTTTGGTGTCATTTTTTTTCAGTGCAACCTCACATGTGTGACTTTACAGTTATTTTTTCATTTTGATATACTGTATTAACACATTGGACCTAAAATCACACAAAAAACACCACCAACAGGAAAGGGGGTGTCATGTTTTTTTTTTTGCTTGTGTAGTTTATCAGGCCTTGCTATTTGCAATATCAAAAGATGGTGAGATGATGGTGAAGGAAAGACTCTGCTGATACAAGCTTTGTAGGATCCAGAGAACTTTTATTTTAGTAAGCCAGTGTAGGAAATATTGATTGTTACATAATTTATCATTTATTCTGTGGCAGCATTTACATTTGTAAATTTTGATTTGATTATAAACAGTTTATTCAGGTGCCTACGTTTTTCACCATGAATACTGTAGGGTTTGATTAGCTCTATATTAGGAAAAAGTGACGTTAATAAGAATTATTAAACATAACCACTTTAATTATTCGTCCAGCGATATAATTTCATAGTCAGACTAATAAAACCACACCTCTTGTTGATCAGACAAGAATGTTTAATGCACTTTGGGGAAATTATTAATTATCAATTGTCAATTCAAATACAGCTCAAATAGCCAGGATCTCTGCACCCGTAAAGTGACTGAATGTAATCCTACAGAAAACCAAGACAACGACTTCTCCTCGGTCGAGCCTCCTGGTGCTGTTGGGCGCTTTTGGGCGTTCCTGAGCCCACATGGCAACCTTGGCTTGGGTGAGCTTGGCCCTCCATGTCGGTCATCTTCACACACCCAGGGTGGGCATGCAGGAGTCTGCCTTTCTTCAGTCCTGACCTTGTTGGTCCAGGACACAGGAGTTAGGCAGACTTTGTGGCATGAAGTTCTTTCTGTTGGGTTTTAGCATGTTCAGTTCTGCTCAGGATGCCATCAAATTGCTCAGCGGGGCCACGCTGGATGGGCCCAGCATGGCCCGCCGGCTTCTCAAAAGTTCTTCTACAAGATTCTTTGTCTCTTGCTCTCTCTTTTCTTTTCCCTTCTCTTTCTCTACAAGACAAAAGTCTCTTCTCATCTTATAGTTGTTCCAAGGGGTTAAGACTGGCAGGCAGGCTCCGGCCTCTGCGCTGTGAAAGGCCTTGCCAGCTGTCTGTCAGGCTGAGTCCAGTAGGAGCAGTTCACTGTCACTGGCGGGACATTTCACTCCTCCCCTCCTGTACCTTCGCTAGTTTAAAGTTTAATTTACTTTAATTGCTTCCTAGATGGTTAATGAAGCTTGGAACATTTCTAATTCTTGTACGAGGCGCTGTCTGCTATTGAATGGTACCAAACACACATTGTCTGCAACAGGATATTACCAACTTATAAATAAGTGGTCAACGGACACTACTAATTCAGATTTAAATGTTATACATGGTGATCATGTTATAACATCAGATATACAGTACAGGCCAAAAGTTTGGACACACCTTCTCATTCAATGCGTTTTCTTTATTTTCATGACTATTTACATTGTAGATTCTCACTGAAGGCATCAAAACTATGAATGAACACATGTGGAGTTATGTACTTAACAAAAAAAGGTGAAATAACTGAAAACATGTTTTATATTCTAGTTTTTTCAAAATAGCCACCCTTTGCTCTGATTACTGCTTTGCACACTCTTGGCATTCTCTCCATGAGCTTCAAGAGGTAGTCACCTGAAATGGTTTTCCAACAGTCTTGAAGGAGTTCCCAGAGGTGTTTAGCACTTGTTGGCCCCTTTGCCTTCACTCTGCGGTCCAGCTCACCCCAAACCATCTCGATTGGGTTCAGGTCTTCTTCTTGGTCAAATAGTCCTTACACAGCCTGGAGGTGTGTTTGGGGTCATTGTCCTGTTGAAAAATAAATGATCGTCCAACTAAACGCAAACCGGATGGGATGGCATGTCGCTGCAGGATGCTGTGGTAGCCATGCTGGTTCAGTGTGCCTTCAATTTTGAATAAATCCCCAACAGTGTCACCAGCAAAACACCCCCACACCATCACACCTCCTCCTCCATGCTTCACAGTGGGAACCAGGCATGTGGAATCCATCCGTTCACCTTTTCTGCGTCTCACAAAGACACGGCGGTTGGAACCAAAGATCTCAAATTTGGACTCATCAGACCAAAGCACAGATTTCCACTGGTCTAATGTCCATTCCTTGTGTTTCTTGGCCCAAACAAATCTCTTCTGCTTGTTGCCTCTCCTTAGCAGTGGTTTCCTAGCAGCTATTTGACCATGAAGGCCTGATTGGCGCAGTCTCCTCTTAACAGTTGTTCTAGAGATGGGTCTGCTGCTAGAACTCTGTGTGGCATTCATCTGGTCTCTGATCTGAGCTGCTGTTAACTTGCCATTTCTGAGGCTGGTGACTCGGATGAACTTATCCTCAGAAGCAGAGGTGACTCTTGGTCTTCCTTTCCTGGGTCGGTCCTCATGTGTGCCAGTTTCGTTGTAGCGCTTGATGGTTTTTGCGACTGCACTTGGGGACACATTTAAAGCTTTTGCAATTTTCCGGATTGACTGACCTTCATTTCTTAAAGTAATGATGGCCACTCGTTTTTCTTTAGTTAGCTGATTGGTTCTTGCCATAATATGAATTTTAACAGTTGTCCAATAGGGCTGTCGGCTGTGTATTAACCTGACTTCTGCACAACACAACTGATGGTCCCAACCCCATTGATAAAGCAAGAAATTCCACTAATTAACCCTGATAAGGCACACCTGTGAAGTGGAAACCATTTCAGGTGACTACCTCTTGAAGCTCATGGAGAGAATGCCAAGAGTGTGCAAAGCAGTAATCAGAGCAAAGGGTGGCTATTTTGAAAAAACTAGAATATAAAACATGTTTTCAGTTATTTCACCTTTTTTTGTTAAGTACATAACTCCACATGTGTTCATTCATAGTTTTGATGCCTTCAGTGAGAATCTACAATGTAAATAGTCATGAAAATAAAGAAAACGCATTGAATGAGAAGGTGTGTCCAAACTTTTGGCCTGTACTGTATATATATATATGTCAGTGGCGGCTGCTGGTCTTTCAAGGAGGGGAAGCTCATTTTCGGCCTACATCATAAAATGTCTCTGTTTATTTTTATGTAAATTCTACCCTCCGTGTACCAACTAGGCGTCTTTTCCAGGGACTTGACCAGTGTCCTCTCAATGGCCAGCAGAACTAGGCTGCTTAAACGGCCTTGGCCCATTGTGTTGCGGGTGTAAGACTTGAGCCGCTTTAAACAGGAGAAGCTCCTCTCTACACCTGCAGATGTAGCTCCAATTGTTGCCACTAATGACAACAGTTTGTACAGCCGAGGCATTGCATTATCTAACTCCATGTCTTTAAGAAACAGCAAGAAATCACACAGCTTTCCCCTGTTGCCCTGCAAGTCCTGGTTTGAATATAGGACTTGAAGTTCAGACCTCAGTCTCCCTGAATCAAAGAACTGGCCATAACTTTTCAGGACACTTTGAAATGCCTCCTCTGGAAACACTTGTCTCATCTCATCAAATTTCCCTGGATTGACTAATTCCAAGAAGCGCATGCTTTCCAAATTTGCAAAACGCCGAGGAATCTGCTCTGTGAGATTGTCTAGGATGACCATGTACAGATTTCTGTAGCGCTCCTTGGGATCCTGCAGTTGTGACAAGCGGCGCTTTCTCATGGGCTCAGCTTGTGGGTCTGATGTGAGATCTGCTGCTTTGGCATAAACAGCCTGGAAAGCCCCCTCTGACCTCTTCTCTTTGACAAAAGCAAGAAGAGACTCAATTCTGTTCTTGCAGTACAGAACATCCATAGTCCTCTGCTGGACAATATCAAACACCACATCAGTCTCAGAGAAGATTTGTTCATATGTGTACAACATGAACACAAACTCAAAATCCTCCAGTTTCATCACAAAGCCTTTGGCACGACCTAATGTGTCATCATCCATGGTCTTATCTGCAATGATCTTCTCAAAAGTCTGCAGGAGGGCATCATAATTGTTTGCCACAGTGCTCACTATCCGTGATGTAAAATTCCATCGAGTAGGAGCATTTCTGGGCAACCTTGAACAGCCTGCAGACTCAAGAAAAGACGTCCTCTTTGTGGATTTTGAGAAAAATGTGGCAAACCCAGAGAGTGATGCGAAAAATATTCTGCACTCAGACAAGCATTTAGCCCCCTGAGACAGCACCAGATTTAGTCTGTGTGCATAGCAATGCACAAACATTGCACTGGGGGCTATTACTTTAACTTTGGCCTGCAAACCATTGAGAGCTGAAGCCATGACAGCAGCCCCGTCATAGGTTTGCGCCACAAGTTTCTCCCTGAAATTGTAGCCCTGCATGTTCTCATTCAAGACCTCAAAAACACACTGAGCATCTCTCCCCCCAGAAACATCAAAAAATCCAATAAAGCGCTCCTGAATTTTACCTGCGCTATCCACATAGCGAACAATGACAGAGAGTTGGGCACAGCAAGCTATATCAGTTGTTTCATCCACCTGCCATGCAAAAAAGGTAGCAGCCTGAATTTCATCTTTGATCTCATCAGAAACAGTGGCTGCAAGAGCAGAGATCAAGTCATTTTGGATTGCATGGGACATACCAGAAAACACAGCTGATGACTGGAATTGTGTGGCCAGGACAGAGTCATATTTAGCTAATGTTTCTGTAAACTCCCTGTAATTCCCCTTGTTGGATGATTCACCACTCTCATCATGCCCCCTAAATGACAGCTCCTGACGACCAAGCAAGGAAGTCACATCAATAAGGCGGTTTAGGAAGGCCCTGTTTTGTTTGACTGTTTCATTATGTTTTGCCACTTGAATGCGAGCACCTTCATTGATTGCATGCTCAACCCTGACTCTGCCCAGGCAACTTAACCTTGCACATGCACTCACATGTTCATTGCTCTTTTCATGCCTTTTGTATGCCCTGTCAAAGCTAGATAGATCCCCAAAACCCACTTTTGACCAGACAACACATCCCTGAGATGGTTTCATCAAGAGGCATGGCCAACAGTACATTTTATTTGTCACAGCACTTGCAGTCAGCCAGCTTACTTTGTCATACCAGGATAGCTGAAAAGACCTGTTACTTTTCCCCACCCTTTGCACCAAATCAATCTGAGGTGTTGATCTGCCCTGCTGTTTAACTGTAAGTTTCTCCTCGTAAGGAAGACTATCAAATGGCTTCGCCAAAATCCGGTCGACAATATTCAGATTGTCTGCCATTATGTGCAGCTTGCTAGCACGCTCGCTAGCTGGGGCTGCTGCGCGAGGCTAGTGTGACCGCCTGTGAGTGCTTTGGGACGGTGGAGGGGCTCACAGCAGCACCCGCTGCTCACTGGGGACAGTGACTGCAGAGCGACACAAGTCAGACTCTCCAAACACAAGTACAGTCTCCAATAACACCACAAAAATATGCTAGATTTGTCGCTAGTCGTTTTTAACAAAGATAAAGTTGCTAAGAGGATTGGAAAAGTCTCCAGATCAACTCGGAACAATGGAATGAAACTTGAAAAATGCTCCAGTCTTGGTTTATATTTCAAGATCACTGATTCGCTCATTTCGCTGTCAATCAAAAAGGGATTCAGCCTCAGACAGATCATCCAATCAACATGCAGAAGCCCAGCGTCCAGGCCAGTCGAGGCCAACCCACTGCCCCATAGAACCCCAGAGACACTGAGCGTCCGATGGGCGGGACACAACCGAGCATTTATCCAATGACTGTCTAGTTTCACTGCAGTGGAACAACCCACTCTATGCTCCCCCATTGAAGTCTTTGAACACTGAGCTTCAACACTGTTTAATGCACTGTGACGCTACGGGAATGAATGAGAAGAAAGTCGCGTCGGTGACCTGTGATAAGTAGCTGATTCTGAACAAAAGTTGAACGCGTTCTAGCGCATATTTAGTCAATGAAATGTAAACACAACAGTACATATTTGACCACTTATTTTTTGACATTTTAGGGGAAGCTGAGCTTCCCTTGCAGTCTTAGAGCAATCGCTGCTGATATATGTGTATGTACAGTCAGGTCCATAATTATCTGGACAATGATACAGTTGTCATCATTTTGGCTCTGTACACCACCACAGTGGGTTTTAAATGAAACAATGAATACGTGCTTAAAGTGCAGACTCTCAGCTTTCATTTAAGGCTTTTTTCAAAAATGTAGTATGAACCGTGTAGGAATTACAACCATTTCTTCACACAGTCCCCCAACTTTAAGGGCTCATAAGTATTTGGACAAACTAACATAATCATCAATTAAACAGTCAGTTTTAATACTTGGTTGCAAATCCTTTACAGGCAATGACTGCCTGAAGTGTTGGACCCATAGGCATCATCAGATGCTGGGTTTCTTCCCTGGTGATGCTCTGCCAGCCCTTTACTGCAGCCGTCTGCACTTCCTGCTTGTGTTTTGGGTGTTTTGCCCTCAGTTTTGGCTTCAGCAAGAGAAACACACGCTCAGTTGGATTCAGGTCAGATGATATGACTTGGCCATTGCAGAACATTCCACTTCTTTGCCTTAAAAATGTCTTTGGTTGCTTTTGCAGTATGCTTCAGGTCATTGTCCAACTGCACTGTGAAGCATTGTCCAATGAGTTTTGAAACATTTAGTTGAATCTGAGCAGATAATGTAGCCCCAAACACTTCAGCTTTCATCCTGCTGCTCTTCTCAGCAGTCACATCATCAATAAATACAAGAGAACCAGTTCCACTGGCAGCCATACATGGCCATGACATAACAGTACCTCCACCATGCTTCACTGATGAGGTGGTGTGCTTTGGATCATGAGCAGTTCCTTCCCTTCTTCCTTCTCTTGTCTTCCCATCATTCTGGTAGTTGATCTTTGTTTTATCTGTCCATAGTATGCTGTTCCACAACTGTACAGGCTTTTTAGATGGTTTTTGACAAACTCTAATCTGGCCTTCCATTTTTAAGGCTAACCAATGGTTTGCATCTTGTGATAAACCCTCTGTATTTATTCTAGTGAAGTCTTGCTTACAAGAGCAGCAGGATGAAAGCTGAAGTGTTTGGGGCACCATTATCTGCTCAGATTCAACTAAATGTTTCAAAACTCATTGGACGATGCTTCACAGTGCAGATGGACATTGACCTGAAGCATATTGCAAAAGCAACCAAAGACATTTTTAAGGCAAAGAAGTGGAATGTTCTGCAATGGTCAAGTCAAATCATCTGACCTGAATCCAATTGAGCATGCGTTTCTCTTGCTGAAGCCAAAACTGAGGGCAAAACACCCAAAACACAAGCAGGAAGTGCAGACGGCTACAGTAAAGAGCTGGCAGAGCATCACCAGGGAAGAAACCCAGCATCTGATGATGCCTATGGGTCCAACACTTCAAGCAGTCATTGACTGTAAAGGATTTGCAACCAAGTATTAAAACTGACTGTTTAATTGATGATTATGTTAGTTTGTCCAAATACTTATGAGCCCTTAAAGTCGGGGGACTGTGTGAAGAAATGGTTGTAATTCCTACACGGTTCATACTACATTTTTGAAAAAAGCCTTAAATGAAAGCTGAGAGTCTGCACTTTAAGCACGTATTCATTGTTTCATTTATTTATTTATTTATTTATTTTTTTTATACTTGTCTGCATTGGTCTTCATAGCTTAGCGCCACTAAAGGGTGTAAGCTTCTTGTGAAGATTGATGCACTGTTAATCTTGCAGTCAAGTATTTTATACCCATAATGCGTGGATGTGACCGTCACCCACCCTCCCTGGAGACTAGCCTATCAGCCTTTATTGGAAAAACTTCCTAATATGAGTCTGAGAGGGCCGTGATACACCAAAGTGTGTCGGGGGAAAGTAAGGAAACAAGCAAGGGGGAGGGGGCAGGTGCTTAAGTCCTGAGTTATATAGTGACAGTGCATGCGGAGAAGAAGGAGGAAAAACAAACAAATAAACAAACAAACGAAAAAAAAAAACAGGGGAGAAACAGGCAGTGTAGCTGATGTATTGTGGCCTTGAGGTTGTGCTCCATGCAGATTATCGAAAATAAACATATACATGTCTACTATACTGTACTGAAAAACAAAAACAAAAGAGAAGTCTATACTGAACACCAAAAATGTGAGAGTCTTGGTGGAGGGGGAAAGCCCAATTGCAGAGAAGAGTTGCCAGCGCGGTGTGGTAGGTTTGAGAAGCAAGTGGGCCCTTTTGGAGTGATCCCATCGGTTCTTTGCGATGCGTCACGGAGCTGAAGTATCGAACATGCATGCGTGTATTTGAACCCTCCCAATGTGTTTATGAAAACCATCACCAGGGTCCAGGGCCAGCCCTGCGGGGGAAGGGGGGCGGTATGGCACCCCAAGACCGCAGGAGCGCCCAGACCCCAAGACCAGGGAGCCGCAGAGGCTGCAGGACACCACGCAGGCCCAAGGACCCAGGGCGGCGAAGGCTGGCACCCCCAGAGAGCCAGAGACACACCCCAGACAGGCGGGGCAGGAGGGCCCGCCCACCCACCGCCCGACGCGCAACCCAGGGGAGGACCCCCAGCCCACCCGAGGCCGGGAGAGAGGAGCAGGGAGGGACGGGGAGAGGGGGGAGGGAGGAGGGAGGGGGAAGGGCAGGAGCGGAGCGAAGGGGGGGGGGGAGGAGGAGCCCACCCACCCCACACCACCAGGGGCAGAAACAGCCCCCCAGGGGGGACCGGCCACACCGCCCCAGGCCCAGGGAGCACGAGGAGACCCCGCCCCCCCCAGGCACACAGGGCGAGCAGTCCAGATGCACCCGCCCCCAGGGGAAACCGCCCGGCCCCGCAATCCCCCACAGAGCCAGGGAGCAGGCCCGGATTCAAGGGGAAGAAGGTGCACCTAACACATGCTTAAGACCTTGAGTTCTGATGAACCGCTGTGGTGTATTGTGGTGAGAGAGATAAAGGGATTAGGGGTTACATCATTAACAGAAACACGTTACATATTACACAACAGTCTTTCTTGAGTTGTAATATTTATATGTACAGGTGGCATATGCTCACAGGCTGAGTGGCACTATACAGACACGTTTAGTGAGTGAATAAATGGTGACCATTTTTCTGTAAAGTATGTTAATTGGTTTCTGTGGCCAGCAGATATTTTCTCCAGCGAAATATGTTCTACAAGGAGATTCAGCCAATGGTTGATGTTGAGGGTCTGTTTATCTTTCCAGTTGACTAGGATTGTTTTCTTGGCGATGGCGAGAGCTACAAGAGGAGAGTTACAGTGGCTGTTTGGGAGGTCAATTGTCATCAGGTCACCAATTAAGCACAGGTTGGGAGATAATGGGATCCTGCAGTCCAAAATGGAGGAGATTGTTTGGGTGACTGTAGACCAGAAGTGCTGGACGGGTGAACATAACCAGAGTGCATGAAAGTAGGTGTCTGCAGTGTTCTGAGTGTGTTCATTGTTTCATTTAAAACCCATTGTGGTGGTGTACAGAGCCAAAATGACGACAACTGTATCATTGTCCAAATAATTATGGACCTGACTGTATATGCACTGAAATGGAGAAAAAGGTGAAACATAAAATTACAATCAACACATGTTGGTTCCTGGAATTCGCATTTCTGTCTGTCCTCTTAAAAGACAATCACAGGGAAAGGGGCTGGTATCACATTAGCATACAGTACACACAGACGTCTGCCCCATAGGGGCCCTGGTGCAGAGTGGCATCTCAGCTTGAAGCTTCTTCCTGTATAACACCAACACCAACATGTTAAATAATAAAGTTACCTTTGAAACACCTTTCAGACCATGTGGCTGAGTCTGTCTCTTTGTTTCGTTTCCAGAGTTTGTGACGTGTCGTAAACTCTCCAGCCACATCTGGTGATGTGGGGTGTTGTGAGCTTATCAGTTGAGTGAAGGTGACCCAGTGGTTGGTCACCCATTATCCTCTGATGTCAGGATGCTGAGTAAAAGTCCTTTAGTGTGAATCCAGAATAAACAGGCTTGATCACCCTACACCAGTATCAGATCAAGCTTCTGCAGATGCCTGAGAGAGATTCAGCCGATAATAGAAACTCCACCGTTGTCCACGCAAACTCCACATTTTAAAGGCTGTACGACATCCTCATTCATATTCATAATATTAGCTCATTTCTGATAGCATAATGAGATACAAAGCCATCCTCCTAACCAGAAGTGGTCATTCCTTTCTCCAGTTTCAGGAGGTTCTTTGTCCGTGCAAAACAGACCAATGTATAGGCTACAATCCTTTAGTTTCTCCATGTAGCTTTCTGGACGTAAATTCTAAAAGCATAAACACAAAATGACAGTAGCGTCTCCCAGTCCGCAGTAAACTACCCGTGAATCTATACATCATGAAGCAAGAACCCCTCGAAACGTTCCTTACGGGAAGCAGTGCACTTAACCTTGACGTATGTGCCATGTTACCAAATGGCCTATGTATGTATCCTGTGGATGACCCCTTGTATCTTGACAGACTCATGGATTCCTGTTTACATCTTAGAGCTGTATGTTCTACAGCAGTCAGAATGGTGGATTCATCCTTACAGTCAAACAGAGAGGTCTGGGTGGACAACAGCCACTAAAAGAATACTAAAAATAATCAGCATTAATGTGCATCTGATGAGCAGACATCTCACTTGCAAGCACTTTTTGCTTGCATGCACTTTTGTTAGAATAGCCTGTTTTTACACTTTGTTCCTGCACCAAATGTGCACCAACAATATTCAGGAAAAAGCATGGCGTAAATCATTCATCATAAGTCTGGTTTTACTTGGCTTATCAACACAATTTAAAAGTGGTTTATAGTTTGAAGTTTGCTCTTTCAACACCAGTTGAAACTCAGCGAGGCTGCGTTTCGCTTCTATGTCATCTTAAATCAGTCATGTGATTTGGATGCACCGGCGCATACGTGGACTCCAGAAGGTTAAAAGCTAAATATTCTTAAACTATTAAAAGCAAAAGCACTCACAATGTAAAACTTTTTTCCTGATGTCTTATCAGTTGTATAATTATGCATCAAGATGTAAGGGGCATTTTTGTTGTGACAGGTTGAGGTCATTTTAAATACTTAATTTACCGATTGGTGGTTTAATCTGCCAAACCTCCAAACTTAATGAAATTAAATAAATGAATCGTATCAACCTTTTGTGCAGTACAGTTTGAATATATAAACCTGTTTCTTTAATTTAAACATTTAAGTTCTGCATTGCCACAACCATAACAGTTAAAACCCTGAAGAAACTCCTTCAAACTCCAAACCCTGGATCACCCACCATGTATTGCCTTTAAGGCATATATTTTTTGTAAGACTTTTATTTTGAAGAGCATTGTCAGACTTGAGAGCAGTGTGACTTAATTAACATTAAATCACCTCGTGGGGCACATTCCCGTAAAGGGAAAAATGATAGCCAGTTAAAGATATCAGTCTCATAAAATACGCTAAACTATTAATTTGGAGTTTTGATTAATAATTAAATTAATGACAACAACCAAAATTAACAGTAATGCCTGAAGGATCTCAGAGTTCTTGATGCAGCAGAGGTTGACTATTCATTCACTCTTGTGCAACATTAAACTGACAGCAGGTATGATTCCAAAGAATTATATTTATTCACAAACTAGCAAAGCAAACCAAAACACACAAATTCTAACTAACTATATACAAGCTTGGTGTGTATATATGTGTGTGTGTGTGTGTGTGTGAGAGAGAGAGAGAGAGAGAAAGAAGAGAAAGACAAAGGCGGGTGTGGTGATCAAGCCGTGTGGTCTACAAAACAAAATGGCTGAAAACAGGGAACTACAAGATGGCTGAATCAAAGCTGGCTTCAGGTCGGGGGAGGTATTTGTCTGACCGTGTGGTCAGGACAAAGACAAAGGAAAGGAAGCGGGAACTTTGAGGTGCCTGCTTGGGTGTAGCTCTGTTGAAAGCCTATTTGTTAATGAGTCCATGTGAATGTGCTTTGTTTTGCAAACGGTCTGGATTAGTGCAGAGATTGTTTAGTTGTGTGCAAGAATCTGTTTGTGAACAGTATTAGCAAACTAAACACATAGCTTTGGCGAAGCCAACTAACAAATGACCTAACTGCAAACAATCACAACAATAACTCAATGACAGCATTAAATCACATACAACAAGTTAAACAGTCTTGCTTAGCCTGTAAAGCTGTGATAAAGCTATGCCCAGTTGTTACATTACCGATCCTTGAGTGGATGGGAGAAAGAGTCACTTGGTGGTGTACTGCTTTGTTAGCCGACAAAAGAAGGCTGGGAGAGCTGTGGTTTCAGCTGCAGTCTTTGCTGTGTCCTTGTTCCAAAGGTTCTGATCTGAGGAAGCCAGTCGCTCGGGGTCCTTGCAGAGTTAGACGTTGGGTGCTAACTCATTTAGTTCCTTGTTGCTGGAAAGCTAGTTGCAAACCTTGTGCTTGTACGTCTAAGGTTCTGGTTCAGGTTAGAGAGTCTGTGATCAATTGTCCCACCTTTGATGGTTCAGGGCAAGGAGCAAGGATCTGAGCATCTGGGCTGGCCCAGGCCCAGCCGGAAAGAAGTGTGTGCTGCTCCGCAGTTGGATCAAGAGAAGAGTTGTCTGAAGGGAGCAGACCTTGTACAGATGCCTGTGACATCAGAGTCACATGTCACTGTTAAGGTCCTGTCCAATCAAGTTTTGGGACTTGAGTCTCACTGAGGTGTGAGGTGAGACATCCTGTGGAGATGGGTGTCACATAGCTCTCTTTGTTTGAAGACAAAGTGCTTGCAGAGGAAAAAGCCTTCAAATGTCCTGTTTAGATTTTACCAAATGATCTCTGTGGTCCTGTGAATACCAACATTAGTTTGTGTTCATTTTGAAACCCGTTCATCTCCCCTTCTATCCACGATGTAAACACCACAGAGGCAATGTCGTGAGTAGCTTAATTCCTAGCTACACTTATAAGGTAATGTTGAGAAGATATTTAGATTTAAAAGACATTTCATTGTAGTTGATAAGATTGTTTATTTACACATATTTACATGGAGAAATGTTAGCACGTTAGCAACAGAATGGTGATTTCGTTTGTATTCTGTTCTTATTACAGTTTTCACTCTGTAGGATGATGATAGAGCCTCACTAAACTTCAGCTAACGTTTAAAATGTCTCAGAGCATCATTTTATAAAGAGTTTAGCTAGTTGGATAGCTGCAGTTCATACATTGCAGTGAAGACAACACACACCACATTAATCACAGTCAGGCAAGTAAATAGGAAATATGAGCCGGTGGCAAAATTTTGGGCCTCTTATCCTCATCCACTGGGGGGTTGGGGTGGCACTAAAGAATAAAGTAATTTCCTCTACAATTTAGTCAGATTTTTTCATTTATAAGAAACACAGGTTACATGTCTTACATTTTCTGTGAATATAATCCAATTAAACGAAGCTTTGCATTAGTACATGCAGGACACAGAAGTCATACACCCCAACTATAATCAGCTGACAGACAGCTGATTGGATCATTGTTTCTTATCAGTCACACACCAATCACAGCCCATTTCCACACAAGGTGGTTCATTTTGATATGGCTTCCTACTCACTGATCCCTGCTACACCAATGCTGCCACACACCACTGCTACTGCTGCTGCTGCTGGGAAAGCTTTACCTCCGCCACCCCAGCCCCTACCATTCTAATTTAGAATCCTAACATGAATCTAAGGTTAAATGGTATTTAATGTCTTGCTTGGGCTCACTCTTATATACCTAGGGTTTTTTTTGGCATTGCACTCCCTGTTGTGGCATAGCATGCTGCTTGTCTAATCCAGGGAGCACCTCAAGAGAGCAGCCCGCAGCCCGCAGCCCCAAACATAACTGTCTTTCCATTTGTTGCAATAAATAGTTAAATCTATGATGAGAGTTTGTCATGTTTGTTTTCAGCCTGTCTCTGCCTTTCCCAAACCACCACAGATAATGGTGTGGAACTCTGTGTTCCTGTCCTTACTGCACAAACAAAGGCAAGGGCACCTTTGACAAGAATGATTTAACAGATGATGCAGGAGAAGTGGGAAATAAATCCATTGGAGTTTTTTTCTTGATGTTCATTTGCTAATCTTTGGTGAAAGAGCTCTGGCTACCTCAGCAGAAAACTGAATTTACAATAAAAACAAAACAATGTGCATCAACACACAAAGGAAGCCATCCATGGCACCATCTTGATCTGCCTTTTACAGTAGTGAAGGGTTATTTCACCAAAAATGTTGTGAGTCTGCTCAGATTCCTTTTAAAAATCTACTCATAATTGCATTCTTTATCAGGAAACTTGGTTGTGTAATAATACCCTTCATATAAAACAGTATGAACATCACTTGTATAAAAATTAGGCTTCGAATAACATAAATTATGTGTTATGACACTTATTTTATGCACCTGAGGATAACAGCACACAGCATATTGACACAACACCACATTATCCTCTTAAAACAATATTCATGATTGGTGGACCTTTACAGACCAAAGGAATAGAAATAACATGCCAGGTAATCAATGAATAGACACATATTCTGATTTCATGACAGATTCAGAAGAAAGGAGTTACCACTTGATTTTTCGTCATGCCGGTAGGCCTAAGTCTGAATGGCTTAGGGTCTTCTCCAGTGCTCATGGTTTCAGTAAAATGAAAACAACCAAACAATGTGTAGCACCTCCATCTTTACATAAGTTAAAGCTCAGCCTGTGAAAACGAGTGTATTTTGTCTTCTGCTGCTTTCGAGGGAGCTTTCCATAGCCTCTGGAGAAAACCCTGATGACATAATTAGTTTTTTTTCTTATCTCTGTTTGAAAAATGCATGCATTTACCAGGCTGGGAGGGTCAAACAAAGTGTGTGCTCCAGTGCCTCTGGAGCTTGCCAAAACTAAAAACCCAGTGTCAGGATATCTCTGCCTTTGCTGACATTGTGGCAGTACAATTCTATATCACTATAGTACCATTTTAAAGTAAAGCGTGGTACTGCACAAACTGACAAATAAAACCCTAAATTGTCTGACTTTGATAATATCTCTTTTGTGAAGGGTATCAGCAGTTCATCTTGGTCCTCATAAATAAATCAACTCTACTGTGCTATTCTCTCTTTCCTTAATGAAAAAAGAAATAAATTGTCATGGACACTGCTGAGGCTTCCTGTTCCCCTTAATCCTTGCCCTCCTGCAGCTTCTCCTGCTCACACCCCTCTGCTCAGTCTCCAGTGAGGATCTGCCAGCTTTTTCCCACCACTACACCAACCATGCCCACTGACACTCCTCAGCCTGCTCATTCTGCCACACCTGTGGCTTGTTAGCTCATTTACCTGTCAGCATTTATACCAGTCAGTTGGCCTTTGTTGTTTGCCAGATCGTAGTTTGTGCCTTTTTGGATCCTTTTTGACCTGTGCCTGTTTTTCATCTTTTCCCTCTGTTGGATGTCTCTGTGCCTTTGCCTGGTTATTTGTATTTTTGGTTCAACCTCTGGAAAGGTTTGTACTCTGCTCTGCCTGGGACTTTAAGTAAAGTGACTGTTTTGCCTTACTCCTGTCTGTGACCTGTGATTCTGCGTTTGAGTCTTCTGGTGTGTGACAGAAATATCTTGGGAGTCAGTAAGAAACAGTTTTATCATTTCTTTAAGTATAGCATTTATTTGAAGTAGCTTCATGTTGGCAAATCAAACATTTCTAATATATATGAAATTCAGTTAATGACTGATTTAATTTAGATTTTTAAATTCTTTCAGGTTCCATTTAACAGCATGTTAATATGTCACCTATTGGTGTGCATGTAGCGAATGCAGTGAGTAAAGCCAGAAAAAGCATGAGATTTCAGGGGATGGGTAGTCATGATGTCAGGTATTCAGAGCAGGACAGTCAGTGTGGACTCAACATTGAGCATTGTAAACACTCAACACTCAGCATTGTAAGGTGGAGGATCACTCAGAACGGTAGGTCTTGTTTCCTCTGGGTTTTTATAGCCTGTCACTATCTGCAAAACAACACAGCATAAGCGGTGGAGACACATGATTCACATAACTTTACAGATTTCCAACAAACCAGGCAGCTGACCTGTGAGGGGACATTAGCCACTGAGACAGATGGTGCTTGGAAAGTGGACGCAGCATGTGTAGTCACTGGACCATTCTCGGGTATGGAGACGATTGATGGCCGCTACAAGATAAACAACACACAGGGTACATCTCAGCTCCAGTAGATAGCCATACATCCAAGGAACTTCTATAGAAATGAATTGCTTGGCAGACCAGGTGTCTAACTGAGACAGGCCTTTTAATTGTCAAAACGTGTAGCCACACCCAGCTAGTAAAAGGGACTGGGCATTTAATTGGGACTAGACTTTTAATTGAAGTTGTATGGTATTTGCCAAGCATCTTCACACTCCTTTAAAACTGTTCTGTATTCATACTACACTGGACTTCACTGATCAGGGTAACACTACATAATACAGCCTGCGACTTAGAGGCCGTTTACACGTTGCTGGCTATTTTCATAAACGGACATTTCACCGTCTCCGTTTTCAAAAAGATCTTCGTTTACACTTACCCGTGTATATATACACAAGAGCATGCCAAACCTGTAGGTGGCAGTATAACGAGAAGCTCAAGCCTTCCATGTATCCATTGTCACCATAGCAACATAGGTCGCACTTTTTACACAGGCGCAAGTTCCGGCGCATACTGTGACGTGGGTTGCCTATAACTCCGTTTATCTGCGTTTATCTCAGTTTACATGCAAACGCGCAACCGGAGTTTTCCAAAATCTCCACTCTGGCCGGAGTTTTTAGAAAGACTCGTTTTCAGAGGAGAAATCTCCGTTTGCGTGTAAACGAAGGGCACAAACGAAGGAAGATGTCTCAGTTTATCAAAATCACCGTGTACGTGTAAACGGCCTCTTAATGCGTACCTACCGCTCACTTTGCACCTAATTTAACAGAAGTACTGCGTAACTCTCACTCCCCCCCCCCCACCCCCCCCAATTTCCCCCATGTTTTACAGTATAACTAGGCTGCTTCTTAGCGCGTAACTTCCGTTGACTTATGTCCTACTTTACACCAACTTCCACAGAAGTACAGAGTAACTCTTGCTCACTTCCCCCACTATTTCCCCCATGTTTTACAGTATAACTAGGCTGCGTCTGAGAGCGTAACTCCCGTACAATTATGTCCTACTTTGCCTGGACTTACAGTGTAACTCTTCCTGGTCTTTTTTTCCCCACCAATCATTTTAAGTACCAGGTATATTAAATTAAATAATCTGCTGTACAATATGAGCACAGCCTTTTGCTCTTTGCAATTGTTACAATTTTGTTTTTTCTAAGTGTCAGCAGGCAAATTTCACCCCTATTCCAGAGATGTACTTTTCATTATGGTTTGGAAAAACATGTTGGGAAATGGGTATACAGTATGGAAACTGGCTAATAACAGCTGGCTGGTAGCAAACTTACCTCTCTAAAATGCACATCTATGGAAGTCTCGTACTGTCACTGCAAAACACAAACTATACAGTAATAAATCCACAATAATGAGTCATTCAGAGTTATAAAATGTTTTTATTATGTGATTACACAGAAAACACAAGACAGGCACTATTCCTCTCATCCATACTCCGTAATTACAGTAATTTTTATTTATTTCATTTATCCTTTATTTAACCAGGTGAGTCCCATTGAGATCGACATCTCTTTTACAAGGGAGCCCAAGAAGGCAGCAAACCAAAATTACAACAATAAAACATAAACAGTACATAGATAGGTACATGAAGTACATACAGTACACATCAAACTGTAATCAGTGTCTAAGTAGATCTTAATTTCCCTGTAACTAGTGTCTAGGTATAGCTTACCTCTCCTGTAAGTTCTGCCAAACTACGGAGAACCGGGCTGTATTATGAAGTTTGCACTGTTATCCCCTCCTTAGTGTGTAAGTACACCCTAGCTCTCCTGGAGGTACACGCTAACTACGGGGAACCGGGCTGTATTATGAAGTTTGCACTGTTATCCCCTCCTTAGTGTCTAAGTACAGTCTACTACCACTGTAACTAATGTGTAATTAGAGCCAGTGAGTTAGAACACAGTTACTTCAATGTTTCACAAAATAACATCATCTGAAAACAATCCAAAGATGAAACTAAGTGTCCCTGACAACATAAAATAACACATTTCTACTGTTTTTTGTTATTTACGTTCAGTTTTGTTCCTTCTGTTATAAACTGTTCAATTTAGTCTTGATCCTTTATTGTGATCCGTTTGGTTTTTCTAAGTCAAAAATAGTCAAGTCAGTTTCAGTTGACAAATGTACTTTCTAAGTCAAAAGTCAAATGGAAAAGATCATTGTGGTACTACTATCATACTGGAGTGTGACACCCAGTGATGGAGATGGAAGAATGTATGATCATCACCTGTGCACAAAGAGAGGTATTACTATGTTGCATCATCAACTTCAATTTCTTTTTGTGGTCATTATCATTATTACGTAAATACATCACAGTAACACAAAGTGAGCAAACTTTTAACTGTAAAGTTTTTCTCGGCATGGACTACTTTATCTTGTCTTTACATTTCACATCATGAATCATTAGCCTTTTAAACCATAACAAGTTGATTACATTTCCTTTTGAACTACAAAGTTTGTGTTTTTAAACATTCTTAACTGTTTTCCACTTAACTATGGATAACAAAACGTATTTCGAAAATGTAGGCTACATCAGTGCACACACCGTATTACACTTGACTATTCATCGGTCAAATAGCATTCATGACCCAACTATAATGGTGCAAATGTATACAGTACACTAACACAAATACAAACGGCAAGGGGCCACGAGGCAAAACAAGCGCAGCATTTTAGAGTTACAAGTAGGTTGCTAACAGTAATTGCAATGCCAAGTAAGTGTAGTGTAGAGGGGAAGCACACACACTATAGCTATGTCCCGATTCGGGGTATGTTAGGCAATCAGTTAGTTAGTTAGTTAGTTAGTCAGTGTATTTTGTATAACGTTAGATAACTGTGCCCACATTTCCGTTATAACGGAAATTTATTCCCTCTAAACGTGAATAAATCGCACGTCAATCATAAACTATGAACCAAAAAAGCACAATCTATCCCGAGTGAGACAAACTGCTTGATCCCCGTCTCCAGTGTACCAGCAGAGAACCTGCAGAACCGAATTAGCGAAAAAACACACCGGGCTACACAGCCTCTCTACCTGAGCAGCTGAAGCTGCGGCTCGCACCCTCGACACACAGACACACAGACACACAGACGGTGCTTCTGCATGCCAGCCAAACGTGTGCGCACCAGTGAGAAATAAATATGTGAGGTGTACGCTGCTTTTCTATCTTTTTTTCCCTTTTCTTTCTTTCTTTCTGTCAGCGACATACACTCCTAACACAGGACGGGTTGTTTTAATTGACTGAGTTGATCATTAAGCCATAGTGATGCGCGGATCGGCTCTGATAGCACCTGAATCAGCATGTACGCATCAACCATCCAGCCGTTACAACATGATTGAGCTAGCAAAGCAGTTTTGTGTTGCTATGTGTGGTATTTATTCAGTTTTGGGAAATCACAATGTCTAGAAAGCATCAGTGGCTGCAGCTGACAGGGACAGCTAACGTTAACACTAGCAGCAAAGCTAACATCAGGATCGTCATCCGTTAAAAGCCTCCCGTTGTCGGATACGACATGAAACTACTCCAATTAGCTCAATCATGTTGTAACTAAGACATCCGCTGGAGAAAATATTTTTTTCACAGGCCACTTTGTGAGTTTAGTGAGTTATTACAGACACGGCTAACGGCTAACAGCTAACAGTTAGCCCAGCTAATCTACGATAACCATGTTATTAATTACATACAGAGAAAATACTAATGTTTGTTCAGTCATTGTGTTTATAGACTTTACAAACATCAGATTAGTCTAAACGGTGATATAGTGACGTGAAAAATGTGATATATACATATATATATACATATATATATATATATATATATATATATATATAGCTAAACTCAGCAAGGTAAACAACAAGGTGATTCCCATTTACACAGTGGTAAGAGTGCTGGACTGGAAGTGTCGCACAAAAAAAGGAAGCTGGCTGCGTTCTGTTTTGCCTCCGTGTTTCCGTGAAAAATAAGGTGGATATGACGGGCGTCTTCTGCAGCACAAGCTAACATAGCTAGCTGGGTTAGCATCAACTCACCAAGACGTTGATAAACGCATTAACACTCCCACAGCACAGGTCCTCGGTCCCTCCCTCATGTCTCCTGCGAGGATCTCGGAGTGTTATCGTTGTGTTTACAGCAACACTTCTCACCGTAGACATTGTGTAGTTTCACTTGATTCCCTCCGTCGTCTGATTCCTGTTCCTGCGCAGTACAAGCTTGTCCCCTCGGCCTCGCTGAGAGGTGGTACTTCCTGTCTTAACCAATGGGAAATGTGCACCTCCCTGTTTGACCAATGACTGCAGGTCTAAGCAGAGTGGCTGTGATTGACACCTTGTTTGATCAATGAGACTATGCCAGAGCGATCTAGTAATTGACAGTTAACAACGTAAAACCTAACAAACAAACAAACAAACATTAAAGCAACTTCAAGACAACTGAGGAATCATACGGGAATATTGTAAGAAAATAAACCCGGTACTTTCTCTGTTGACAATGTCAAGCAAACTATGTCCCTCTGATGTTACAGCAAGAGACCTGGGATTAGGTGTTCTGTTCAATTCTCTTTTGTGTCACAAACTAATACCATACAACATGTCATCAGACAATTTTTGCATAAAATAAGAAAAAAAGAATTGATGAGATGTCAATCTCAATGGGACTCACCTGGTTAAAATAAATAAAAATGACTGTACTTACGGAGTATGGATGAGAGGAATAGTGCCTGTCGTGTTTTCTGTGTAATCACATAATAAAAACATTTTATAACTCTGAATGACTCATTACTGTGGATTTATTACTGTATAGTTTGTGTTTTGCCCTTGGATGACAGTACGAGACTTCCATAGATGTGCATTTTAGAGAGGTAAGTTTGCTACCAGCCAGCCTGTTATTAGCCAATTTCCATACTGTATACCCATTTAACATATTATTTTTCCAAACCATAATGAATAGTACATCTCTGGAATAGGGGTGAAATTTGCCTGCTGACACTTAGAAAAAACAAGATTGTAACAATTGCAAAAAGCGAAAGGCTGTGCTCATATTGTACAGCAGACTATTTAATTTAATATACCTGGTACTTAAAATGATTGGTGGGGAAAAAAAGACCAGGAAGAGTTACACTGTAAGTCCAGGCAAAGTAGGACATAATTGTACGGGAGTTACGCTCTCAGACGCAGCCTAGTTATACTGTAAAACATGGGGGAAATAGTGGGGGAAGTGAGCAAGAGTTACTCTGTACTTCTGTGGAAGTTGGTGTAAAGTAGGATATAAGTCAACGGGAGTTACGCGCTAAGAAGCAGCCTAGTTATACTGTAAAACATGGGGGAAATGGGGGGGTGGGGGGGGGGGGGGCGGTGGTGAGCAAGAGTTACGCAGTACTTCTGTTAAATTAGGTGCAAAGTGAGCGGTAGGTACGCTCTAAGTGGGCGGTAGGTACGCATTAAGTCGTGGGCCGTATTATGTAGTGTTATCTCATTATTTTATAATTCAAGTTTTAATCAGACTGTCATACTTTGTAGAAACAATTTAGTAGGCAAAATGTTTTAGGGAAAGTAGAAATTATGTAGATAGATCTCACATCAAATTATTTTTTGTATCCGACACACAAAGTTTTTCAGCCTCACGTCACTGAATAAAAATTAATGATTAAATTGTATGATTACTGGTGTCTCCTCCTCTCCCTCTCCTGATATTCTTTATTCATTAGATCTGATTCATTTTTTTTTCAACAGATAGGCAAAGAAAAAATAAAATAAAAAACTCTGAGTCCTGGCAAGTCTACTGATTTAGTATCAGAGCAAGCCAATCATCGTTCAAGCCTCTTCAAAGATTCCTCCTCCTTGAAGTTCAGTGATTGAAGTGACACACTGAATTCCTCATCAGTATGTGGCTGACTCACCTCTGCGCAGCAGTTGCAAGTAGCGTTGCAGGCAAATGCTGCGACAGTGATTGAAACGATGAGCTCTAGAAAATGGAAAATAGCCAAGACCCCTGAAAACCCCTGCATCCGACTCTGGCAAAAACAAGCATAAGAAAATCTAGTTAGTAAAATGAACATGGTGAAAGTGACAATTGTGGCAGATTGGGCAGCTTTATCAGCGATCAACTTGCCTAGTTAAGCTATAAGTGGACAAACAATATTCTGTGGAAGTGTTCAGCCAAAGGTCAACTGATCATTAATCTGTCAGTAACTCATAACTGATACATGACTTATATCCACGCTGTATAGTTTTGATTAGCCTCCAAATGTTGGGAAAAAGTATCAAACTGAATACCAAATACAGGTAGCAGATGGACTGCCAGGAACCAGTGACGTAGCATGAGTTCATCAATCCTGCAGCATCCAGACCGTAGAGGATGGTTGCAGTAGTGGAAGCAACTGCTGCTACAACACTGACAGCCAAAGCACCCCTCACCTTCAAGAGAGACGAGACGTCAGGACATGTGGCCATGCAGTGACCTGCCGCACAACTCGACAATGTTGACATTTGTTGTCCATTTGCATGAAGATTTTTTTTAACTAATGGTAAAATTTTATTTTATTTCTTTATTTTTATTAATTAATTTTTCCTCTTTCTTTTCTTTTTCCAACTTAATTTTGCTTAATCTAATTACAATCTACCCTTGACTCTTTCCCTTTTGTCGGTTCCTCTTGTTCGAACTCATTCCCCCTTTTTACTGCTACATCAACTTCATCAACACACACACACACACCAAGCTTGTATATAGTTAGTTAGAATTTGTGTGTTCTGGGATTTAAGGCCCAGACACACCAAACCAACATCAAATAACTAGCAGTAACAAAAAACAACTGTTGTGAACCTCACGTCGCCTGTGTCTTGTCCAAAAATGTTGAACATGAATTCATGGCAAAGACTACATCCAACAGCCAATCAGCACATGCATACTGCACTTGCTTGAGAAGAAATAACTCTTCCAACAGCAGACACTGGTAGTCTGTAACCATTGTTCAAAAAGGGAAACCAGAAGACTGTCAGGACTCTAGTTAGCCAGTTAGTACATTCTCAACACAATCTAGTATTAAAAGAAAAAAAGCATATTTACTGTGCGCTAGTGAACAATAACACAATCCATCATAAACTGTTTAGGCCGAAGAGCTCAATGGCTAAAGAAAAAATAATCTTGCCTTATGTACAAGTTTGTTTTGACCTCACTCCCTCTTGACGCTTGTTTACTTTCCTCACTGTTTTCTCTCCTGAGCTGAACTGACAATGAGAGTGATTTCATTCACCGACGGGCTCTGCTATCTCTGCTGCCAATTGAACATGCTGAACACTCCCTAGTCTTTGTGGGACACACTGTAAAGAAAAGGACGACAGGTGCTCCCTGATAGCCCAACATTAGCCCTTTTTAGATAGGAATTGTGCAAATTTGCAGGAAAGCCCAACATTGACAGTATAAATACAAAATCGAGCAGTGCAGCAAAATGCTGCCTACCTAATTTTGTGTATACAGAATGTGCCTTTTTCGGGGCAATGGGGGGCGTGAGCAAGTAACAAAACGTGTAGCTCAGCGTGTGACGTAAACAGTGACGTGGGAGGGAAGCCTCGGCTGGTCAGTCCTTCAGCAATTCTCTCGTAAGTCTGCCTGTTCTTCACCGTTCCTGTCATCTGACGGTTAATGGCCTCTTTGTTTGCGAGAGCAAGGAGGCTGCGCAATTCCTTGTCTCCCCAGTTGCTCATCTTTACAGTGTCTGTCAGGTTTGCGTCTCCCTCTTGCTACTAGCTGCTCGCTAATTCCTGCTATCAGCTGTTTCCTGTTTATCCACCGCCAGTGGCTCGCACGCGCGGCGTCATCAACAGCTCCTCCCACAAGTCTTCAACAGCCCCTCCCGTTGCGGAAGGCCGCCTCGCTCTGTTTAAACTAAAATGGTTCCACCAATATGACTACCCTACGAGGCTGAAAATTGGGCACCTCGGATCAACTCGGCAATCCGGCTCTGTGTGTCCAAAGGCTCACAGCTTGCCGGCAAAACGGCCCAACGTTTGTGGAAAATCTGGCAGCGTAAAAGGCTCTATTGACCGATGGCCGACCGTCGGCTTGGCGTACATTAAGACTCTGAAAGCAACATGTCACTGAACAAAATTTGGTGAAATGATACAGGTGCCTTTCAGAATTCTCTGATTGGCTCTGGAGTAGGCTACCTACAACTCAGAGGAAGACCCATGATTTTGTTGGGATTCACCGGACCACAGATGATTTGTCATTTGTTAAAATCTAAACTGGACATTTAAAGGCTTCCTTCTCTGCATGCTCTTTGTTCTCCAAACAAAGACAACTATTTGACACCCATCTCCAGGATGTCTCACCTCACACCTCAGTGAGACACAAGTCTCACAACTTGATTGGACAGGACTTTTACAGTGACATGTGACTCTGTGATGTCACAGGCATCTGTCTGCTCCCTTCAGACAGTCCTCCTACAGCATAGCAGCCCACACCTCTTTCCTACTGGGCCTGGAACAGCCCAGATGCTCAGGCCCTTGCTCCTTGCCCTGAACCATCAAAGGTGGGGCACTTGCTCACAGACTCTCTTTTTCCTGGACCTCGACTTGCCCACGCTCAAGGCTGAGGCAAACCTGAACCAGAGAAGTTAGACTTGCAAGCACAAGGTTTGCAACTAGCTTTCCAGCAACAAGGAACTAAGTGAGTTAGCACCCAGCATCTAACTCTGCAAGGACCCCGAGTGACTGGCTTCCTCAGATCAGAACCTTTGGAACAAGGACACAACAAAAACTGCAGCTAGAACCACAGCTCTTCCCAGCCTTCTTCTGTCAGCTAACAAAGCAGTACACCACCAAGTGACTCTTTCTCCCATTCAATCAAGGATCGGTAAAGTAACAACTGGGCATAGCTTCATCACAGCTTTACAGGCTAAGCAAGACTGTTTAACTTGTTGTATGTGACTTAATGCTGTCATTGAGTTATTGTTGTGATTGTTTGCAGTTAGGTCATTCATTACTTGGCTTCGCCAAAGCTAAGTGTTTAGTTTGCTAATACTGTTCACAAACAGATTCTTGCACACAACTAAACAATCTCTACACTAATCCAGACTGTTTGCAACACAAATCACATTCACACAGACTCATTAACAAATAGGCTTTCAACACAATACCCAACCAGGCATCTCAAAGTTCCCGCTTCTTTTCCTTTGTCTTTGTCCTGACCACAGACAAACACCTCCCCCAACCTGAAGCCAGCTTTGATTCGGCCATCTTGTAGTTCTCTGTTTTCAGCCATTTTGTTTTGTAGGCCAAACTGCTCTTTGATCAGCACACTCGCCTTTGCTTGCCAAGCTTGTATATAGTTAGTTAGAATTTGTGTGTTTTGGTTTGCTTTGCTAGTTTGTGAATAAATACAATTCTTTGGAATCATACCTGTTGTCTGTTTAATGTTGCACAAGAGTGAATGAATAGTCAACCTCTGCTTCGCCAAGAACTCCGAAATCCTTCAGGCTTCACTGTTAATTTTGGTTATTGTCATTAATTTAATTATTAATCAAAACTCCAAATTAATAGTTTAGCGTATTTTATGAAACTGATACCTTTAACTGGCTACCATTTTTCCTTTACGAGAATGGTGCCCCACGAGGTGATTTAATGTTAATTAAGTGACATTATTCAACATAATTAGTAATTATTATCAATAATTATTAATTATTTCCAATAGACAGTTGACCCCAACATAATTGGTGCCTCCACGTGAAGCCCTAATTTATGTTCACAACATATTTGGTGCCCCTTGGTGAGGCCTAATATGTTGATCCCTACATATTTGGTGCCGCCATGTGAGACCTAAAATTATGTTCCCAACAATTTTGATTTGTAACACTTGTTCAGTGGGAAAATCTAATGTAGCGTGGGCACATTTTAGTTGTTGAAATGTTAAAATATGGCAGCTGTTATAAATCATAAAATACCCAGAATTACTTGTTTTTGTTGTTTGATGTTTGCTTGTTTGATAGCATTTCCCAGCATACTGAGAGCATATTGGTTACATTTTTTATGCCTCCTGCTGCTTTCACAACACATGAGGATTCACTGACCAGTTTCAGTTTGTGTTATAGCTATTTTCTTATGCAAGGGTGAATTGGTCAAACAAGTTAAACACTACTTTGATGGCATAAATGACGCATTTTCTAATTTTCAGCTAGGTTTCTGTCTACTGCATGACTAGGATCATAATAAAAGTAGCTGAGTTTTGTACATACTGCCACATAACACCATCACCAACCTAGAAGCTCAGAGATGTATTGAAAGGATTGTTCAAGGGCAAGTGTAAGATACAAACCATGCAACAGTTCATAGAATTCCCAGCAGCCACTGTCAGAGATCCAGCTGCGATGTACTGTAACAGAGAAGGATATAAGTATACATGTATTACATACTGTCTGGTGAAGACATTTTGTCCACAACAGCAGGACAACAAGATGTGAACTAAATACATGATCACTTGTGTAATCTTGGCATATCCAGCATGTCAATATAAAACCCATGTATGGTTCAAATTAGAATCAGGATATAAAGACTGACATGATAACTGCTTCCCAGCAGTGACATCAACGTGTTTTTATTACTCTCTTGTGACTGGTTGCAGTTTCAGTAATTAACACCCTCATAACTGACAAGTTAATAGATAACAAGTCAACAGGGAAACTACAATTATAATTTATGGAAAATACATTTTTCCCTCAAGTTGTTTTTTTCATTTGAATAATTTATTTTCAGACATATCTATCTACCTGATTAACAGTTTAACAAGTGATATGTTTTTTTCAGGCCCACCCTGTCCATTAGTACAGATACATCAACATAACTGATGACTTCCTCTGGATCAATTGTTTTCTGTCTTATCTAACCTACCCTGCAGCTTTAAAGGATAAGTTTGGACGTTTTCCTAGTAGTATAATACTACTTACATGAATGCTGTAATTAGTTAACACTATTTTTCCTTTTTCTTGTATTGACCTAAAACTGTGTGGCTTTGCTGTAAGAAATGGAGACTGACTTTACTACTGGCTTTTCTTTACTATAAAGTTCCTGCATTGCCAGAACATCATGGGGTGACTGCGGCTCAGGCGACCCAGTCTCACTCAGTGACTTCCAGCATCAGACTCCGACAACAAAAAGCCGTCCTTTCACATCTGCATGATACACTGTTGGCCGCCGTTATTGTTTAAGGGCACTGGGTGGTGTCAGGGGGAAACACGACCTGACAATAACATAAGTTAGGGTGGCAGAAGTCCCAGCACGATGGACAGGAGAGGTGGTGGATGGGTCTAACAACCACTGACTTTCACTGGGGAGGCCGGTGTTCCTAAACCCCAAACCCTAACACTAACCCTAAGCCAAAACCTGTTCTTTTTTCTTAATCCCAACCATGTGCTTTTGTTGCCTAAACCCAACCATGTGTGTGTGTTGGCCAAATGTAATCATGTGCGTTCGTTTTTGATGGGAAGAAAAAGTCAATTAGTGGTGTTGCACCAATGTAGTGCATTTATTTTGAAAGAGACTGAATGCAAATTGTGCATTTACTGTTGAAATGAAAGTGTATTTTGAAAACAGACAATGCATGTAACAGGCAGAACTGGACAGGGCATCCCAGAACGTCAGCAACAGACGCACACAGGATACCTTGCATGTCGTATGTTGATGTGGAAAGTCCATGACCAAATGTTGATATGTGATGAGGTTGGAGTGAGCATGTGTTGGCTAAGGAGGCTGAGCAGGTCAGCCACTAATAACAGGGTTGGTAGTTTTGATTCTTCTGTCAATGTGTCTTTGGGTAAGACAAGAAACCCCTTCCTGCTCATGATTGGTGTGTGTGTTTAGCTGTATTTTTTAATTTTCTTTGTGATGATTTTTGTCATTGTTGTTGCAACTTTGTCCTAATTTCCATATATTTAGAACAATTTAAACCAGCAGATGAAATCTCAAAAGCATGACATCACTGTAAGGCTGACTCACAAACAAAGCTCCCCAGACAAAAATCCCACTGAAGACTCCAATTGTATCTGCATTAACTGCCATAGCAACCCCAAACAGCAGCACCATCAGGCCAATCATGATCTGAACAGTCTGGAATGACAAATACAGATTGAGAAGTTACACAGATGGTAAAAAAAAAAAACCCTTTGTGTCAGACAAAGAAATATGAAAGCAAACCATAGGTGAATTTTAGCAGTACAAATGTTTTCTGATTCTTAGTTTGTGTTGATGATCATACAACATATAATAAAATAAAACCATCACCATGATGAAAACTTTTCCAATCAATATTCAACATTTTAATAAAATTCTGCAATTTGGTACATGTCCTCTGGCTGCCAGATTCTTATTACAATTGGTTACATACCACATTAGACACAAAGAAATTGTTTAAAACCAAATAGAAAAATTACTTTTGCTGGTTTGAAAAAAAATAGAGTGGACTTAATTATTTCTACTTAATTCTAATGTAGAAAGAGCAGGGTTTAATTTTTTAATTAATCTTTAAAGTTTTGTACCAGATGGTTGTTTATCACTACAATGATGGGAACTGTGTTTATATTTGATATGGCATGCTTCCACATGGTATTTTATTTTTGACCATTGCACCTTTAGATATGATATCTCGATGACCATCATCAGGAAGTTAATCAGTGATTCATTTTAGAGCAATCAAAGCTGATTGCTCTGACTTAAGAAAGAGTTTAATAATAAAGATTAAAATGAAAGATCACTAATAGAAGAAACATAATGATAATTTGGAGGCCACGTGTCCCCACGCAGCTCCGCCGATTTCCTGGGCCCCCTGAACCCCAACATTCGCTCCTCTGTAAAGAATCTCGGGGTGGTTTTTGATAGCCAATTTGACAAACAGATTAGTGCTTTTGTCAAAACTACCTTTTTCCAACTACGTCTTTTAGCCAAGACCAAGCCCTATTTCTCAGCTGCAGATTTTGAAAGGGTGATCCATGCCTTCATAACCACCAGATTAGACTATTGTAACTCCCTTTATGTTGGCCTGAAACAGTCCTCCCTCAACCGTCTACAGCTCGTCCAGAACGCTGCTGCTCGCCTCCTCACAGGCAAGAAAAAGCACGACCACATCACGCCAGTTTAAGCCTCCCTCCACTGGCTCCCGGTCCGTTTTCGTATTGATTTTAAACTTCTTTTAATTGTTTTTAAAGCCCTCAACGGTTTGGCCCCTCTGTACCTCTCTGAGCTCCTTTTGCGCCACACCCCAACCAGAACCTTAAGGTTTTCGGACCGACTACTGTTGGTGGTGCCAAAAACCAGACTAAAGTCTTGAGGTGACAGAGCCTTCGCAGCGGCTGCCCCCAGGCTTTGGAACAGCCTCCCCCTTCACATTCGATCGTCCCAGTCCCTAGAGACTTTTAAATCCTCCCTAAAAACCTTTCTCTTCCACCTGGCATATCATTCAGCCTGAGCACGATGATCTCAAGTTTTTTTGTTTTTTTTTTAAATTGCTATTTTAATGTTTGCACTGTTTGCTCTGTTTTCTTCTCGTTGTTTTCTACATCTATTCTATTTTTATTATTGATGTTGTTTTAACTCTGTACCCACCTATGTGCAGCACTTTGGTCGACTGCCGTCATTTTAAATGTGCTTTAGAAATAAATCCTGACTTGACTTGACTTGACTAAATGTGTGTGAGATGGACACATAATCCACACAATCCCTGCCATTGCTATTAGCTAACAAACAAACAATGTTTCTCCACCTTATTGTAAACTGCAGACAATATGTATGTATGTAAGCTGAACTGTCTACCTCCAGAAACTGATCGTGGCTCTTACCCCAAGCGCCAGTAGCCGGCCCTTGCTGAACCTCCCCGGAGTATCCACATAATGTTGGTGTCCAAGACCCTGGGGTAATGGGTGCACATGAGTGACCACCACCACACTTCCTGCTGCAGCTGAAGCCATGTTTAAGGTAAAATGATTCTTTGCTGCTCTGAACTGTAGATTATTGATCAGTCAGAGGGAAGCTCAGAAGTTAATTATTCATCAGTGAACCATAAATACTGAGTGCTTCTTGCCCTGACGCACTGAATGATCGTCAGTATGCTTTGATTAGACTGTTGCTTATTAACTAAACCATGGAAATTTGCGTGTATGTGTGTGTAAGAGAGAGCAAGAGAGAGAGAGAGAGAGTGTGTGTGTGTGTGTGTGTGTAGGCTTATGAATGTTTGTTGGTTTTGCATATGACTGTCATGCACCTATATTCTGCTGAATTGCACACACAGCTTGTGCAATGATGTGGTTTCTAAAGAGAGCTTTTTTTATTGCCAGTTGGTGAACAGATTGTAATGTCACTGAGACTTTCCATGCCTTTGTGGGTTGCCTGGAACATTATTATTATTCTATTGTACACAATTTAAATACAAACTATAAGGCATTCTGTATATAAGTTTATTACACGGCTCTATTAAATGCTGTATTCTGATTGGTCAGTTGCGGCATTCAGCGGTCTGATATTACTGTGTAATGACCGCTGCTAGTAGCAACGGTCATTACATAGTTGCTATGTAGCCCAGCGTTGCTAGGGATGCTGCACTGCAACACTGCAGCTGTCAAACAACTTCCGAGGGAAAAAACAAACAGAAGTGGCTGATTTTAACATTTCTTTTAACTTATTTGGAGAGTAGCTACAAGGACTTTGAGGAATGGGATGCCGATGAAGAAAAAGAAATGGAGAAGGAAAGAAAAAAATCAAGTGAAAAATGGCACAAGGAACTGACACCTGAAGGGCTTCAAGTGATAGAGGAGGAGAAAGATGAGATGAGATGAGATACTGACGGGCTTTCTCTGCCAAAAACAAAGGAACACGCATTTGAATACACACTTGGCAGTCATGCTTTATGACATTTTACGCGAGTTTTATGCCTCGGTTCAGTCCACTAAGCCTGGGTGAGTACAAAACTTTCACCAAAAGTTGTCGAATCTGGTCAGTTTTAATGCACTTCGCGGAGGCAGACAACATTATTTATTTAACTGATAATTAGCCGTATAATAAGCGGGATAATGTATAATGAGCCGGTGAATACTGGGAAAACAGGGGAATAGAACCGCGACGCGCAGCCCTGTCTGGAGTTATTTTCCCAGTATTCACCGGCTCATTATACATTATCCCTTGCTTATTACACAGCTCTATTAAATGCTGTATTCTGATTGGTCAGTCGCGGCATTCAGAGGTCTGATATTACTGTGTAATGACCGTTGCTATGTAGCCCAGCGTTGCTAGGGATGCTGCACTGCAACACTGCAGCTGTCAAACAACTTCCGAGGGAAAAAACAAACAGAAGTGGCTGATTTTAACATTTCTTTTAACTTATTTGGAGAGTAGCTACAAGGACTTTGAGGAATGGGATGCCGATGAAGAAAAAGAAATGGAGAAGGAAAGAAAAAAATCAAGCGAAAAATGGCACAAGGAACTGACACCTGAAGGGCTTCAAGTGATAGAGGAGGAGAAAGATGAGATGAGATGAGATACTGACGGGCTTTCTCTGCCAAAAACAAAGGAACACGGATTTGAATACACACTTGGCAGTCATGCTTTATGACATTTTACGCGAGTTTTATGCCTCGGTTCAGTCCACTAAGCCTGGGTGAGTACAAAACTTTCACCAAAAGTTGCCGAATCTGGTCAGTTTTAATGCACTTCGCGGAGGCAGACAACATTATTTATTTAACTGATAATTAGCCGTATAATAAGCGGGATAATGTATAATGAGCCGGTGAATACTGGGAAAACAGGGGAATAGAACCGCGACGCGCAGCCCTGTCTGGAGTTATTTTCCCAGTATTCACCGGCTCATTATACATTATCCCTTGCTTATTACACAGCTCTATTAAATGCTGTATTCTGATTGGTCAGTCGCGGCATTCAGAGGTCTGATATTACTGTGTAATGACCGTTGCTATGTAGCCCAGCGTTGCTAGGGACGCTGCTTTTCATTTTCTCAATTCCCTGTAGCTATTGTAGATTGTAGCGCAGATTCAGCCGTTGCCGGCAGTTTTTTTTTCTCTCTTCCCGATTTAATCTATAAATCAATAAAATCGTATAATTAATCAATATTCTGTCTCAAATTATTTATTTAACTGATAATTAGCCATGTAATAAGCGGGATAATGTATAATGAGCCAGTGAATTCACATATACAGTACAGGCCAAAAGTTTGGACACACCTTCTCATTCAATGCCTTTTCTTTATTTTCATGACTATTTACATTGTAGATTCTCACTGAAGGCATCAAAACTATGAATGAACACATGTGGAGTTATGTACTTAACAAAAAAAGGTGAAATAACTGAAAACATGTTTTATATTCTAGTTTCTTCAAAATAGCCACCCTTTGCTCTGATTACTGCTTTGCACACTCTTGGCATTCTCTCCATGAGCTTCAAGAGGTAGTCACCTGAAATGGTTTCCACTTCACAGGTGTGCCTTATCAGGGTTAATTAGTGGAATTTCTTGCTTTATCAATGGGGTTGGGACCATCAGTTGTGTTGTGCAGAAGTCAGGTTAATACACAGCCGACAGCCCTATTGGACAACTGTTAAAATTCATATTATGGCAAGAACCAATCAGCTAACTAAAGAAAAACGAGTGGCCATCATTACTTTAAGAAATGAAGGTCAGTCAATCCGGAAAATTGCAAAAACTTTAAATGTGTCCCCAAGTGGAGTCGCAAAAACCATCAAGCGCTACAACGAAACTGGCACACATGAGGACCGACCCAGGAAAGGAAGACCAAGAGTCACCTCTGCTTCTGAGGATAAGTTCATCCGAGTCACCAGCCTCAGAAATGGCAAGTTAACAGCAGCTCAGATCAGAGACCAGATGAATGCCACACAGAGTTCTAGCAGCAGACCCATCTCTAGAACAACTGTTAAGAGGAGACTGCGCCAATCAGGCCTTCATGGTCAAATAGCTGCTAGGAAACCACTGCTAAGGAGAGGCAACAAGCAGAAGAGATTTGTTTGGGCCAAGAAACACAAGGAATGGACATTAGACCAGTGGAAATCTGTGCTTTGGTCTGATGAGTCCAAATTTGAGATCTTTGGTTCCAACCGCCGTGTCTTTGTGAGACGCAGAAAAGGTGAACGGATGGATTCCACATGCCTGGTTCCCACTGTGAAGCATGGAGGAGGAGGTGTGATGGTGTGGGGGTGTTTTGCTGGTGACACTGTTGGGGATTTATTCAAAATTGAAGGCACACTGAACCAGCATGGCTACCACAGCATCCTGCAGCGACATGCCATCCCATCCGGTTTGCGTTTAGTTGGATGATCATTTATTTTTCAACAGGACAATGACCCCAAACACACCTCCAGGCTGTGTAAGGGCTATTTGACCAAGAAGGAGAGTGATGGAGTGCTGCGGCAGATGACCTGGCCTCCACAGTCACCGGACCTGAACCCAGTCGAGATGGTTTGGGGTGAGCTGGACCGCAGAGTGAAGGCAAAGGGGCCAACAAGTGCTAAACACCTCTGGGAACTCCTTCAAGACTGTTGGAAAACCATTTCAGGTGACTACCTCTTGAAGCTCATGGAGAGAATGCCAAGAGTGTGCAAAGCAGTAATCAGAGCAAAGGGTGGCTATTTTGAAGAAACTAGAATATAAAACATGTTTTCAGTTATTTCACCTTTTTTTGTTAAGTACATAACTCCACATGTGTTCATTCATAGTTTTGATGCCTTCAGTGAGAATCTACAATGTAAATAGTCATGAAAATAAAGAAAACGCATTGAATGAGAAGGTGTATCCAAACTTTTGGCCTGTACTGTATGTTCTTTGGATGTATAAAATCTGACTGTTAGCTACCCACTTGAGCTAACAATAGTTAGCTGCACTGATCATGCATACAAATATAAATGTTTAAACTTTTGTCAATATGGAAATGAAACACATTGCTAGCTTGGTTAGATTCTCCACAATTCAATCATTCAATTCATTTTACTGAAACCATGAGCATTCATTCCTATTTACTGGCATGGTAAACAAGAGAGCAGAAAAATAAGTGGTGACTCCTACCTCTGAAGAGGTCATAGATTTTGATAACCCAGTAAGTTATTCATGCACTATTAGTCCATAAGGCACTTCAGATCAAGGTTTTTTTCAAGGGTTTTTCATAAAAATTAATCCAAGTTGCAAATATTAACATATATTAACAGGATAAAGAGTTGTTGTGCCGGAAAGCCAGATGCCGTAAACAAGTCTCGTGAGTCTCTCTCGCTGATGCCCTGTCTGTCCAAGCTAAATCAAATGATTCATAACTGATATATTATTCAAAGCCTAATTTTCATACAAATAATATTCATACTGGTTTTGGTTATGTGAGGAGAAGCAAATGTTCCCAGAACTGGTTATCTAAATAACAGGAACCAGCAGCTTAAGTGACAGGAGGCCCCTCTGAATGTGTGTGTATGGGAAGGCTTGTGGGTGACACAATTGTGAACTAGTACTGCTTGTCTAATCATTATTTAAAGAGGAACTGGAATGGCCTTTTTTTACTTTATTATGTTCTCTAATTGCGGTTGAAGGTTGAATTCCTCACGAAAATTTCTATCATATAAAAAACAACAACTAACTCATCCATTAAATGTGTTACAGCCCATATTCCTTTTTCCATTCGTTCCTAAAAGAAAAGATTTCCCATAAGTCCCACAAGGATGTATTATGTAATGTAAAACTGTGCTTATATAAAAGATTCCAATAAAGGAGAACTTGCTGATGAAAATCTGATAGTTTCACAGGCAGTTTGTATGAATCATAATCACAATGCAATAAAAAATTAAATCCTCACATTATTTGAAAAATTGCATTTGGGGTGCTAAACCAAAAAGAGTCTTTGTGCAGAACAAACGACTGCAGCCGTTTCAATTTTAGAACAGCACTGATAACAGAGAAGTCTATGGCATTCAGACCACCCTCAACACTCTTAACCACGCCACCTCTTCTAATGTAATGACAATTGCTTTTCCATATAAAATTGAAGTAAATTGTTGTTTATTAATCAAATCATTTTGTCTGAAATTTCAAGTGAAAAAACAGGCTAATGCCCTCTCCCCTGTTCTCTCTTCAGTTCTGTTGCAGTGATAACAGTGTGCACCACTAGTTAATGTTAGCTAATGAGTCAACAAATGACCAGTACCAACCACCAGTCCACACATGCTGTGTTTCTACCATCTTTCGGATACAGTGTATTTGTTGAAAATATTTATTTCTCTGGCTATCATTGACGCTGTTATTGCACATGCTACATTAGCTACATGTTGAGAGGGCATTTAAAAAAAAACATGCTTCAAAATGTCTAAATTATGACAATCATGGTCTTTTTGTTGTTAATGTTTTCTATCTCTGCCCCACTTTTTTGAATACTGTCAGCTTCTGAGGCTTATGTCAGATGGAAAAAAAACAACTTTCTTAGGTGCCAGCCTTGAGCTAAAGATTTGATGTTTACCAAAAGCTAGCTAAGTGCTAGCCCTTGTCCATACTTGATGTTTACAAATAGCTAAGTGCTAACCTATGTCCACACTTCAAAGAATAATAGCTACTCTTAGCTTCAGTCGTCCTTCTGTAAAGACTGCTGTGCTAATGTTGTTGCTGATAGCGTACCCCGTGTTTGCTGACACCACAAAAGTAGATGCAGCCAAGGAGCATGTCTTCTGCCATTATGTCATTCATCCTCGACCCTCATAGATAGCTCCAGCAAAGCTTTAAATATCCAGTAGTAGCCAAGAGGTCAAAACATCACTCTTCTAAATCTAAAAGCAGGCTAAGTTCAAGAACAGTGGATAAAATAGCTGCTCTTCATTGATATGAACTGCAAGAGTGCAGTTTGTATCTACGAACAGCAAATCTAGTTTAACTACTTGTGTGTCAAAGCAATAATTACAGTGAAATTAATAAAGTATTGCTTTCACATTGAATTTTAGAAACATCATGGAGGTCTGCTCTGCAGCAGTAAACTGGCATTGCTGACGTACTGCGGTAGTGTGTTTGTGTCATTTTCGGTGTTTCTGTGATAGCGTCTCTTCTTCTGCTCTTTCTTGCTCTGTGTGCTAGATGTTTAGCTAGTCCTCTGCCTCCTTAACGACAGTGGTAACTGTAACAAATGTAGTTTATTTGCTGCATTGGAGGCGAGTCTTTGTGAATTGGAAGCACGGTTCCGCACCATGGAAAATCACTCGGTAGCTGCGGTAGTTAGCCAGCCCCATCTGCTAGTGGTCCCCCGGCAACCCCCGTGCAGCCGGGAGGTTGGGTAACTGTCCAGGAGAAGCGTAGTACCAAGCTGAAGCCCACGGTTCACCACCAGCCTGTTCACGTTTCCAACCATTTTTCCCCGCTTAGTGACACACTCGCTGAGGACAAAACTCTGGTCATTGGCAGCTCTATTTTGACAAAACGTAAAGTTAGCAACACCAGTGGCCATAGTCAAATGTATCCCTGGGGCCAGAGTGGGCGACATTGAGTCTAATTTAAAACTGCTGGCTTAGGCTAAAGCTAGATTCAGTAAGATTGTTATTCACATTGGCGGTAATGACACCCGGTTACGCCAATTGGAGGTCACCACTGATGAGATGTTTAGCTGCATGTCATCATTCAATCGCTGGCTGTCCAGGTGGTGTCCAGCAAACGATGTGGGCTTCATAGATAATTGGCAAACTTTCTGGGGAAAACCTGGTCTGATTAGGAGACACGGCATTCATCCCACTTTGGATGGAGCTGCTCTCATATCTAGAAACCTGGCCAAGTTTATTAGTAATTCAAAACCCTGACAACCCAGAGTTGAGACCAGGAATCAGAGTTGTAGTCTTACACACTTCTCTGAGCTTCTAGTGCAGTTACCCACCCACAGTTATACAAATGGTGTCTGTCCCCCGACAACCTAAATTATTTAAATCTAAAGTCAAACAAAGAGGAGTTGTGCAGAACAACCTAATAAAAATGAAAACCTCTTCTGTGACAGAAAGACAAATCAGGAAAATTAAAAATGGACTGTTAAATATCAGGTCTCTATTATCTAAAGCAGTGTTGGTAAACGAATTAATATCAGATAATCATATTGATTTACTCAGCCTCACTGAAACCTGGCTGTGTCAAGATGAATATGTCAGTCTAAATGAATCCACTTCTCCCAGTCATAATAATACCCACATTCCTTGAGGCAGCGGCCGAGGAGGGCATTTTTAACTCTAGTCCATTAATTAGCCCTAAACCTAAACTAGATTATAATTTCTTTGAAAGCCTCGTTCTTAGTCTCTTACATCTGAACTGGAAAACCCCACAGCCACTTTTATTTGTTATGGTGTACCATGCTCCTGGCCCGTATTCTGAATTTGTATCTGAATTCTCAGAGTTTTTATCCAGTTTAGTTCTTAAATCAGATAAAGTTATTATTGTAGGTGATTTTAACATGTTGATGTTGATAATGACTCCCTTGCTACTGCGTTTATCTCATTATTAGACTCCATTGGCTTCAGTCAGGGTGTACATAAACCCATTCACTGTTTTAACCATACCCTCGATCTAGTTCTGACGTATGGAATTGAAATTGATAACCTAATAGTCTTTCCACAGAATCCCTCTCTATCAGATCATTATTTAATAACTTTTGATTTCTTTCTACTCGATTACACATCCCTCAGCAACAGTTACTATATCAGGTGTTTATCAGATAGTGCTGTAACAAAATTTAAGGAAATGATTCCATCGACGTTAAATTTAATACCATGTCCTTCTGTAACAGAGGTTTCCTGTACGGACTTTAAACCCTCCCGAATTGATCATCTTGTTGATAGCGCTGCAGGCTCGCTGTGAACAACACTCGACTCTGTAGCACCTCTTAAAAAGAAGTTAACAAAGCAAAGAAAAGATGGACTTCCACTGAACATGTGAAAAGCAGCGTTGTCTCAGTTTCTCGCAGCGATACCTTTGAAAACGTATTTTTTCTCTAATACCCCAACCGACTGAGAGTGGAATAATTAGAACTAGAACCTCGGATACCCTGGCAAAATGTCAAAAGCAACAAAAACGTCAACAAAGACTGAAGCTGATGTCACTCCTGTGTGCAGCAATGCACCCCTGGCTAGCATAGCTAGCCTACTAGAGGACCACAGAGCTAGCATCGCAGTCAACTTTAAAGCAACGTTCGCTGCTTTGGAACTGAGACTCGACAAATACAGACAATGACAGAGCATAGTCAGCGAATGGACTCATTGGAATCCAGCAGCGAGCTGCAAGACCAGCGAATTCAAGCACTGGAGGAGAGATGTGCAATGTTAGCAGATAGCAACACCAAGCTAGCAGCAAAGGCCGTTGATCTGGAAAGCCGCAGCCGTAGGAACAGCATTAGGATAATCGGCCTCCCAGATTAATCGAAGGACCCAGACCCACGAACTTCTTCACTGAACTCCTGGCAGAAGTACTCGGCGACCAGACTCTCCAGTCCCCCCCAGAACTGGACCATGCGCACCAAGCGCTCATCGCTAAACCTCAACCCTCAATCCGGCTCACGGCCCAGACCAGTAATAATTCGCCTTCATTGCTATCAAACTAAGGAGCTGATCATCTGAGAGGCCTGCAAGAGACGTGGGAAACTCCAGTACCGTGGGTCGCCAATCCAGATGTTTGAGGACTACACACCGGCTAGTGTAACCAAGGCGGGCGTGGCTGGTGGACAGGCTGTGAGGATTATTTCCGTAAATACTGGTGGGCTAAATCCAGCGATCAAACGTACAAAAACTATGACACACATCAAAAACCTAAATGCTGATATAATGTTTCTCCAGCAAACACATTTATGTCTGACCATAAAAAATGAAACAGACCATGGATTGACCAAAGTTTTCATTCTCAATTTAATGTAAAAACAAGGGGCACAGCTACATTGATCTGAAAAAATGTTCACTTTACTCCAGATAAGACAATGACAGATCCGAATGGTCGTTACGTTATTGCCACTGGTACACTGTATGAAAAGCCTGTAATTCTAGCTTCTGTATATGCTCCCAACTGGGATGACTATAATTTTGTGAACTCACTACTAACTTCCATTCCAAATTTAGATTCTCACCTACTGATAATGGAAGGAGACATGAACTGTGTAATCAACACAGCACTAGACAGGTCTAACCCACGATCGGTTCCACCTATGAAAATGTCCCAAGCTCTCTCCACATTTATGGATCAATATGGATTTGTTGACCCCTGGAGATTTTTTACACCCCTCCTTAAAGGGATAGTGCACCCAAAAATGAAAATTCAGCCATTATCTACTCCCCCTCATGCCGAGGGAGGCTCAGGTGAAGTCCTCACATCACTTGTGGAGATCGGTGGGGGGAGCGGCTAGCACACCTAATGGCTGATGGCGCCCCAGACTCACGTCCATGAACACAAAATTGAAACCACAAAATATCTCCAACATGCTCCTCCGTAGTAATCCAAGTGTCCTGCAGCCCCGACATAAAAAAGTTGTTTCAAAAAACATCATTTGAACTCTGTTTTTAACCTCACTGTAGCCCGTAGCTCTGACTGCTTCCCTGTGCTCCGCGCTCACATGTGCGCACTTGCGCGAGACCAGCGACAGCACGAGCTTTGCTTACCCGTGTTTACATCACATGACATGTGCACCACAGAGAGAGACAACAGTAACCACATATTCGAGACCAACGCCATATTCCACTTGAACTTCTTCCGCAGACTTCTGGAGTGGACACCATCGACGGAACTGTTATAGTTTTATCCATTTCTTCATAATAAGCCACCAATCTGCACTGGCTGTAATAGAAGAAATACAATGCATTGTGATTTTACATTTAGGACAGCACGTAATGCAGTAGCATTGTGGTGGTCAGGGGTTTGCTTTTATTTATAAGCATAAATATAAATATGCTTATAATATAAATTTATAAGCATTTATAAACAAGCTTTATTTATCTTAGTGCTGTCAAGAGATTAAAAAAATTGAGAGATTAATTAATTATGATCTGTAATTAATTGATCTAATTAATCTCTTTCTTAATCTCATCTCAAAATTGCTGAGAAAAGCCCTCAACTTGAGGTATTTTCATTTAAATTCATTACATTATTGTGGCAGATGATCAAAAGATTGATATATATTACAAAAAGTGGTTTTATAAAGTCATATTTATTGTTTTCAACAATAACACACTTGTACACAGATGCAGTACATTACATTCTATTGTTTTTGAGATTAGTCCCAATAAAGAGTGCTGCAACCTTCAGTCTCGACCACCAGGGGTCGAGACTGCTTGAATGAGCATGCTTGAATGTCATGACATGTCAGCTTCATTAAAAGCATAGTTGCAGATTAACGCAACAATAGATGTAAAAACACACAGAAACAATACATCTGTGATCAATTCCCTAATTTAATTTTAACAATTTTCTAAATTATTTTCCTCTTTTCCAATTTCTCGTTTTATTTCATGGAAGTGATCAGTGTAAGTGCACTTGTCCTTTAAACTTAATAAAAAATAAAAGCTAACAAAATAAAAGACACCTGGTGCATTCGTTACAGCTGTATCAGTTTATAGAACTGTTTTGAACAGTTAGAACAAGAGGCTGCACTGCAACGTGCAAATCACTCCTTCTCGTGGCTGCCTGCGCTTTCCCTGTCCTTGCGGCTGCAACTTGCACTGTCTTCTCTTCTTCAAACTACAACACCCATAATTTATGTAGGAACTGCTGCAGCCAATGTGCAGCCAGGAAGGTTGTCACAGAGCTGAAAAGCAATGCAGTCTTAAAGATCGGTGGATCAGTGTGCTGTTGCCAATGTCCAATGGGAAGCTGAACAGGATGCAGTTTTCTATGTTTACCTTCTTGGATTATGGACAACAACACTCATGGTGGAGTCTTTATGTTTCTAAAGGCTTTGGACATGCACTTTAGTTAATCTCACTGTCATTTGCATGTTACCTCCATCCTGAATTTTGAGTTTGTTTTTTTTTCTTCTTCTTTTAGACATGTAGGTTCTAACATTGTTGGTTGCAATTTCTCCTCTCCAGATACTGTCCTTCTTCACAGATTGCTTTTGGCACATTTTATTTTTATTTATTTATTTATTTATTTCCTCCTCTTGCATCAAAATTACAGTATTTTTACCAAGAGAGACATTTAACAGTCCAGGGACATGATTAAATAAGTCAGTAAGTCAGTATAGGAAATTAATTAAGAACTTGTATTAGCACTAAATTAATCTTTTTAATCTGTCTTCCATCCTATCCTATGTCCCCATCAACAGTCACAATCACAACAGCCATCACGTTTACCTTATAAAAGTTATTTCTGTGAAATGAACTGTATTTGTGTACTTATAGTGTGCTTATAGCCAGTGATAGACAAAATACACAACTTTATTACTTGAGTCAAGTCATAGAACTCATACTGCTGATAAGGCATTAGAAAATAATTGGAAGCACCTAGTTCCATCTGTCTAATGATGTAAAATGAGACAGATAAATCATTTTTAGATAAATTATTTTATCTGTTTCAGCACTATGGCCTCACAGCAAGAGGGGACCTGGTTCGATCCCAAGAGGGAACCCTTCTGTGCAGAGTTTGCATGTTCTCCCCCGTGTAAGCGTGAGTTTTCTCCGGGTATTCCAGCTTCCTCCCACAATCCAAAGACATGCAGGGGATAGGTTAATTGGTGACTCTAAATTGGCCATAGGTGTGAATGTGAGTGTGAATGGCTGTCTGTCTCTATGTGATAGGCTCCAGCCCAGTAAGCGGTTACGGAAATTAATGAATGAATGTCCCATAATGTCTGAAAGTCCAAAACTAAAATTTTAGTCCCAAACCATCTCTTCAATTAAAACAAAACATACATTTTATTATAGTCTTTATTATCAAAGATCATTTTTTAGCTTATCAACATCTTGTCTTACTCAGGGAAAACAAGGACAGTGATGAACATTCTTTGTCATAGATTCTGTTAACTAAATTAACGCCGATTTATATACAATACATTGTAAGAAAATAAAGCAATGTTAATTCCATTCTTAATTCGTCTTGAGTTTTTCTCTTAGAATATATCTTAAAAAAACAAACAAACGTACAAATAAAAAAATGAAAAATGAAAAAAAAAACAACAACAACAAAAAAAAACCAAACATTTAAGAATACCGGATTGATGAGCAGTACTCGTAAGAGCAGTGGTACCATTAAAATCTTAACAATACCCATCCGTAGGCAACATCATGGTTATGACAAGACTTCAGGAAGATGCTGCTCCAAGTAGATGGTAGGCTGCTTATTACTGCTTTGAACCTGGATTAGCTTGTTGAAGTATTTTCCAGCAGAATCTTCAAGTCCAACAGTGCATTCTCCACAGCTTGGGCTAGTTGTGATGCATTTTTTTCTTCACAGGTGCTGGGAGATTTAAAAGTGGCTACCGTAAACTCAATTTGATTGTCTGTAAAAGTGTACAGCACATCATATTGTTCAGGTACCTCAGGGCCAAAACATGGCAAACATCCAGACTTTTTGGAAATCTGGTGAACAAAGAAAGAAGTGAAAAGTGAAAAGTTGTTGGTTAATGTTGTAGCACAGAGAACTTGTTTTGTGAAATATAGGGAATCTTCCAATAGTCAAGGCACTAATCAAGCATTTTCAACAACAATTTTCACGACATATTATATACGTGGGCGGCACGGTGCTGTAGTGGTTAGCACTGTCACCTCACAGCAAGAGGGTTCCTGGTTCAAACCCAGGAGGGAGCCCTTCTGTGCGGAGTTTGCATGTTGTCAGGGGCCATGGGTTTTTTCCGGGTACTCCGGCTTCCTCCCACAGTCCAGAGACATGCAGGTTGGGGTTAGGTTAAATGGTAACTCTAAATTGGCCATAGGTGGGAATGTGAGTGTGAATGGTTGTCTGTCTCTATGTGTTAGCCCTGTGATAGTCTGGCCACCTGTCCAGGGTGTACCCTGCCTCTCGCCCAATGTCAGCTGGGATAGGCTCTAGGGGTCTGTGTGTACTTGTCTCTTATTTGCATTTTTGTATACTTATTCTAAAAGTTCAAAAAACAATAAATAAATAAAATCACATTGTATTTAAAGTGCCTTCAATGCTTAACCTGTCAAATGTCAGTTGAAAACTGAAATGATTTTCATTCTACAACCAGCATTTGAACTCTTGTTAATGCTTATAAACCAAGTAACACAAAAACTGTTTACCCTACGCATACTTTATATACTTTCACCAGTTACAGCACACATCAACTAACTATCCAACTGCTTTCATCGACATCTTCAGTCTTTCATCCACACTAACACAAACATAGACTAAAACAATTTTTTTCTTCCCAAAAAACACAGCTTTTTGAAACGACCTCAAGAAGGGACGAATCTCAAATTACTGGCATTGTGTTTTAATTTAGATCATTGTAATGTGCAAAACAATGAAATAAGCCTTCCCAGTGAGGACAGGGACTGTGTAAGGGTAGTAAAGGTAGTAAGACAACCCCTCTCCTTTAACTTACTCCGTGATCTCTCATTTTAAGAACCCTATTATAATTGAGCAAGCATAACACCATGTGATAAGTGGCAGGACTTGGGCACAAAGACTATGTGGGTGACTCCACCTGCTTTTTTGGGCAAAAAGGCTGGATGAATTCATATATTGGAGCACACTAAGACAAATATTAGAGGATTTAACCAGTTTGTTGCGAAGTATAATGTAATGGGCTATCTTTAGTTGCAAAATTGTGGTATTTTCATTTTTATGTCACAGATTCAGTACTTACATAACTTGAACCGAGTTTGCAGTCAAAGAATTTATCATAGGAGGTGTCTGTGAAGATGTCAGGCATGGGGATCTTCTCTTTTAAAGCCTGCTTCTGTAGACCGTAGAGGTGGCAGTAAATGTCCTGGCCTCTAAATGCCTGTTAGAAAGGAAACAATATAATTTGTTTATACAGTCGATCACCACATGTAATATTAAAGGTACCCTGGGAAGTTTTCCTGTAAACAAAGTTTGTTTTTAGGTCAGGTTTTTTTTCATCAGAGTTTGGAAACTGCACTGTGTACCATCTCATCATCCTTGTGCACAAGAATGAAAAACATGGTTACCCACATACAACCCACCCACGTACCCACGTACAACATTGCTCCATAGCACTAATAGTGGTGGAGAACTTCAAAGATACCTTTGAGCTCCACAAGGAGAAACTAACTAGGACACTGAAACTAGGGCTGCCCCCTGATGTCAAAGATGCCAATCATCAGTCTGAGACCCCTCAGTCGACCCCTTCTTTTTTGTGTATGTGTGGGCAAGGGGACATTTTGGTCCCCAGAAATAGCGAGGTCAAATCTTTACACTATGTTAAGTTGTCCCGTCTACTCAGTGAAGATGTCTGCGACGGGTCCAGACAACTGCGGACCTAGAGGTAGGTCTGAGGCAGCTGCCCAGAGGAAGAGAGGCTTTGCCTGGTGAGGCTCTGAGATAATGTTACCTTTTCCCATTTGCTTAGAAGTGGTCAATTTACGGCTCACAGCAACTTAATACTATGCAGTCACTGGCTTTTGTTTTTTAGCTAGTGTCGTCAAAAAATGTTGTTGCATATTTAAGATCAGTTGTTGGCATAGAAAGCAAACATTAGCTCGGAGGGATAACTTGGCTTGTTTACTATACTTCGTAAATGTCACCCTGAACATCCCACTGAATCCAGTTTGAATGAACAAGAAACATATTTGGTAACTGTTATTCCCCATGTATTGTTGTCCATGTATCTATGTATTATTTGTTTCATTCATAGTGACATGTACTGTTAATAGTGCTGAGGAGTAAATACTGTAAATAAACCAATATCTTCCTAAAAAAGAGACGCACACACACAAAACTTTTTAAACTTTCATTTTTACATCTTTTTTTCCTTTTTTTTCATTTTTACAAATGTCCATTTTCAGGATTTTTATCTAATCTAATTATTGAACCAATAGCAGATGAAAGATCTGAAGTGAATATTAAAGGCATAAGTTCTGGAGATCAAATATATAAAACAACACTGTATTTGGATGACATCATCCTCTATAGAACAGATGTAGACTCAATACTGTCATATCAATCACATTATGGAGCTCATTTTGGTACACATTTCTTTCTGTTTCCATCATGAAAAGTTGTGGATGGTACCAATAGAACCATTCCTAACCGTTTCCATTTTTGGTCACCCCTCTGTTGAGGTACCTAGAACACAGATCCGGTACTAAAAGGCGGAGCTAGAACCACTGCAGTCTGTTGATTGGTCAACAGAGGATGGTCACTCTTGCTTAGGGCTGATTTTGAAGCTTTTGGTTACTGTTCATACCGTGGCAAGTTTTACATCTATTGTACATCTATTGCTTCCTTTCTCAGAAGCTGTAGTCTGAGAAAAAATAGCAATTCACTGAGGCGACTACCAGCAACTTTTAAGGTGGAATATTTACTGGCAATGTTACTCAAAGCATGAGTTGACGACATGAATCCATCAGCACACCTTCAATTTCAATGCAACAACTTTAAATGCTCCATTACTTTTTACTGTCTCTCTTGGATGACACTTTTAGTAATGAATGAATCTTCAAGTGTCTAAAAGTATATATTAATTTGGACCAGATTATGTGAACTGCATAACTCTAATTCTCACTTGGAGAAAAAGCTCCGGCAACACTAAACCGCTCTATTCTCTCTCGTTTTGCTCCAAAAATGTTGGCGTGCAACCCTGTTCTGCGGACAATAAATGAGGTGAAGACTTCCATCTGTGTAAGCAGTGATGAGGAATTATGCGATATTAAGTGTTGGACAGAACAGTGAGTGACAACAACCTTAGTGGATCCAGAGTCTAGGTACCATGTCTGAAGAGTTACTTTTGGTTCTAAGGGTACCATACTGAAAGTGTATCGGGGCTTATGTCGCTTGCTTAAGAGGGTGTAGGATGATGGCCAGCATCATTGTACCCCCTTCCATTCCGTGTGGTCTGCATGCATTCGGGTAGGCACGTCCTAATTGGTCAGCTACATTTATGCAAATTTCATTGGGCAAATGCATGTTTGTAATTGAAGGAGGGAATACACATAGTCAGTAGAGTGCTCTATCTGTTCTAATAGAACCAGGGTTACAATATTGCAACCTGAAAATAAGCTACTATGTGATGCTGTGAATGGTACTCACCATGTCAGTGTACCATGCATGTTCCTTTATAGCTTTCTCCAATAAATCAGCCTTCTCTTGGTTCTGTGCAAAACAGGAAGAACACAAGAATGTTACAACTTATCACATTTAGGTGGTTAGTGTTTATTAGCTTGATTGCTGTTCAGCAATAGTATGATCTATTGCAACCTAAGGGACTATCTCTGATGTCAACACATTTTTCATTACACAGAGTTACATTATATGAAAGTTGCATAACAAGTTTCCCTGTAAATTTACCTGTATTTTGGAGTCATCAAAGGCTTTGACAAAGGCAGCTGAGGCAGGCGAGTTTGAATTCATCATACTTATACGTCCTAGTTTGAACGCACGCAGGGAGACATATTCCAGTGATGGACAGATCCGCTGGTACATCCTGACAAAAGAGAGAAGAGACCTTTTCTTTCAACAAACTCTTTGTGCCAACATGCACAGCCCTGAAACTTGTTGACCACTCAAACAATTACAGGAGCTCTGCAAACACTCTTATTAACTATCCAGTGTTATTTGCTGAAAGCTCTTGTTTAGCCATTGCTCCAGTTTCTGGCTGATGAAAAAATGTAGTCTGTGACATTTTTTGTTTCCAGATCACTAATGCCAACATTTTAAACACAACATGGAAGCTTTTGAAACTGGGTAAATCAAATACTGAGTATGTTTTTAATTTCTTTAATGCAATTGCAGGTCTTTTGACCCCCTTGATTTGTAATGTAAAGAGTAAAAAGTCTGCATACAAAGACAATCAATCACCTCATGACTTTTCAGCACCTCACCTGTAGTAGGCCAGCTTTAGTGCCATCTGTATGAAAGCATTGGGGCGGATCTTGTGGGCCTTTATGAAGTTTTTCCCAAAGTGGTCAAATTCCGTAAAGCTCAGATCCACGTTTTGGGCCAGTCTGTGGTGGGGAAGGGACACACGCTTTGACAGTGAGACTTTGTTTTGGTAGTCTAACAGATAATTGCACAAGTATTTGACAGCATTATGGCAACTGATAAGTATAAATTATGTATAATATATATATACAATTTACAATTTATTCTGAAAATGCGACACTATACACACTTTCTGCAGCATTAGTTCTGTCCGTATCAGACTGGATTTCCTGTTCCCTCTTTTTTTGGGAAAGGAAACTACTGTATGGCCATGATTAGCAGCATTTTTTTCTTCCACACTGCTGTTCCTTACAATGTTAAGCTTTTAATAGCCTCTTAGAGCCATTAATGTTTTTTTGAGATCGCCTGTGCCTGTCCCACTGGTCTCCTAGGATTAAGCTTCCCCTGTTGACATAGAAGAGCGTAGGCCTATGTTCTATACACCTCCGGGTATAGAGAATGTTGCACAAAAAGTTAGTAAAAGCATGCACATCTAAATGATAAAAAAACTAGGTGCTCTAAAAGAGGTCATACAAAAGAGGAAAAAATAGACTCCACACTTAAGACTATGCGCCCATAAATATTTAATTACCTAACCACTGAGTAATATTTGATTTTTCGTCACTTGTATAGCACCTTGGACTTTTCATGTAGGAGTTTGCGTTCTGCCACGGACCTGTAATTAACGTTTGTCTTTTTGGCATTGTAGCCACCTAACCCCGACCATAATTTAAGTAGAGTTTATTTGGTCATGATTTTTTCTTGGGAAGATATTATAGAAAGATTTCTTTCAGTGTCTGATTTGGATGTAAAAAAAAAAACCCAAAACAGTAGATACAATACAGACTCATGCAGGGTTTTTATCATATCATATTTTGAATCTCTTAGGTCACATTTGAAGCCCCTTTTCTGTAGTTTTTATATTCTAATTGTGAAAATGGAAATGCTGCTGCATATAGCTGTTCACATAGCAATACATAGAAATGAAAATTACTTCATGTTCCTCTGGGTTTTTATTGTTCTGGTCCCTGGGTGTCTCTGTAACTATCACAACTAAAAGCTGCTCTCACGTGTCCATGTGCTGCTTGGCCTCCTCAATGTCCTTCTTGATCTCAGGTGTGAGGTTGAAGTGTAATTTCTGGGGCACAGGTAAAGGCTCCATTGGGGACCGCATCTGCACCTCTGGCTTTTTTCTATTTCCACACACAAGAGAAAATCAATCAATCACATGAAATCACATGAAATCACATAAAATACAATTTAGTAAAATGTAATCTGTCTGATCCATCGATTTGTGGATAAAAAAATGACTGTAATAGTGATTATAATATTGTGCTGTCTTTGGCTGGGTCTAGGATCCTTGTAGCCAGTGCTGGCTGGGTGTATCTGGTTTCTTCTTCCTGATCTCAGCAGTGAGAAAAGGCAGTGTTCCAGGTGGCTGGGATCTTTAATTATTCTCCTAACTTTATTGTTGCAGCCCCTGGCGTAAACATCCTTTTGGAAGGGTAGAGCAGTGCTTACTGTATGTTTAGATGAATAAACCACTCTTTGCAGTGCCTTGTGGTCCTGTTCAGTGCTGGTTTTGTGCCAGGCAGTGATGTTCCCTGTCAGAACACTCTGGATGGCAAAGGAATAGAAAGATCTAAGGTGAAACAGTCTCTGCCTTTCCTTTCTGACCACTGACTCAGTGTGCAGTGCCCAGGTCAAGCCCTTGCTTATGTGGACACCAAGATACTTGAAGCTGTCCCCCCTTTCCACCAAGTACCCTTTGATACTAAGGGAGGTGTAGCTTCCCTGCTTCTGCCAAAAGGCCACTATCAGCTCCTTAGTCTTGCTGATGTTTAGGAGTAGGTTGTTGTCCTGACACCAGTGGGTCAGGTCCTCTACTTCTTTCAGGTAGGCCTTTTCATTGGTATCTGTTATCAGGTCCACCACAGGTGTGTCGTCAACAAACGTGATGATGGTGTACAAGTCAAAAGTGGATACACAGTGGTGTGTGTGCAGGGAATACAGCAGGAGACCTCAAATGCAGCCCTGGGGTGGATAATGTCCTGTCGACGATACACAAAATCTGCTCAACATGAGCAGAAAACCGCGGACAAAACTATATATGTGAGAAAGCTAAGAGCCACTGTACTCTCGCACGCCGCCATGTTCTGTCTCCTCAGTTCCTTTGACCGATGGAGAAAGCTCCGGCAAGATCTGGGCCTGAAAAGTGATGCTGATACAGCAGAGTTTTGTTGAACAGGTAATATTCCGTTTTTATTGGGGATGTTGTGACATAGATAACTGTATGCTGTATGTAACTGTATGTTGCTATGCGGGAGGGTGTGTGTTGTTAGGAGGCTCTGAGGAGAGGGGGACACGAGCTCGGAGGGGAGGGATCATGGAGCACAGAGGGAGTGGTGTGTGTGTGTGGGGGGATGCTTTTTTCAAATCTTTCTCATTGTCTTTCTAAACGCAGACCATAGCTTTAAGATCAGTTTAAGACAATTTTAAAATTAATTGGGTGATTAGGAGGAAGCAGATTAAGTGGGGCTCAGAGAGGTCAAATCTGGTCAAGGACCAACAAACCAGGAGAAAGCCCCATCATGATAGACCATGCCTGCCTTATCCAACTATTCTTTCATTGCACTAATTGGAATATATACAGAAGGCCGTATATTCAGTTTGAATTGGATCTTACATGCAGTCACACAGCAAAAATCTCAGCTTTGTGCTGGTGAAGTGACATTTTCCAGATAAACAGTGAGGCTCTTTCCTTGGCTTATGCCGGTTTGGTGTTTTGAATTGTGACTTGTTGTGTTCCACAGTGAGAAGAGAGGCAATACAGCCTGTGCAGCCTATTGCCTGACCAGCAGTGTAGTATTTCTTCTTGTCATTCTTCATCTGTCTTCTGTCATCAGTAGTTAATATTAAGGATAACAAGTCCTTTTTTTTGGAATGTGGTCAAAACTTGACATGGAAGGAAATGCATTTAAAATGTTAGACCTCAAGGATGCACACAACATGTTCTGGTGAGTAACACTGAATGTGAACAGAAACTTTGTTTACAACAAGACTGTACAGGTCATCTTTCAGTAGCTCTGTACTATAGCAATATGTGTGATTGAACAAAGACAGGAATCCTTCCACTTTTCCATACCACTGCAGGATGTTGTGATTTTAATGTCCATCCGTAGCCTACACTCTGCCTAATTACTTAACTTTCAACCATTAAAACAAAAAATCTAAACTCCAGAAACTCATTTACTTACACGCCTGCTACTAAATGGGCAGACACGGACATGTGGACGACACCATCAGCAGCGGCACATGAGAAGTTTGCACCATATGTCCCGTGTTCTCCAATAATTAACTGAAAAAAAAAAAGATAAAAACATTATTAGTTACTATTATTACATCCCAACTCCTTGTGAGTTTGTTTGTTCCTGTATGTGTGACTGTGTTGCTGAAAGTTATTCTAATCAGTGGATGTGAAAATGGTGTCTTCTGTTGAGCAGGGAAACGTAGGATGACTAGGTAGTTATGAAGCTAAACAATTCATACTGGTAAGAGTAATAAGTCACACATAAAAACAAATCTGCAACTGTACTACTATGTGGAGTGGAACTGTCAAGCAAATTGCATGTTTAAACAAAAAACAGAATTTCCAGTTCTGCCTTACACTATTAAATCCTTGTATTAAATCACCTGAAGACCCTTGTCAAACCAGCGGTTTCCACTGTTCCACTGGCTGCCTCCTCCATGCAGCATCTGGCGAAAAGCTCTGTCACGATACTTGTCATCAGATACTGAGGGCATCGCTCCATCCAAACACACTGTAAAGATGCTGCTTTGGATAGCCAGCACTGACTCTTTGTTGGTCTCATCTAAACAGACCAAGGACATACACACAGAGCAAACAACATTATGTTATAACAACACTGCAACAGTTTAATAAATCAGTCATATTTATTTTCACAATATATTCTTACAACTGCTTTACCAGGGAACACTTCATGTGTTATTTACATGTTCCAAGTCATTTAGAATTGTCTTTAAAACTGCTTTGGACTTTGTAAGTTTTTTGTAAGCCAAATAATTTGTATCATCTTTTCCACCTCCACCTTGTTGGGAGATCATAAACAGACACATTGTGTGAAATGATGCTTGAAATGATGCTTGAAAGAATGTTGTTTTCTTAAATGTAAAAATTCCTGGTGTCAAAAATGTACATCTGGAAGTCACCCATTTTTTGCAATAAAAAATGTAAAGATGTAATTTGAGCGTGAGATTAAAATGATATCAAACAGATAATCACAAACAAACACAAACAAAGACAAAAGATTCTTGGGAAAATATCAGACAGGCTTCTTTTCATCTCAACAGCCACTGGATGAACGTGTCTGTGTTTGACTTACAATGTGTTTTATGCAGTGGTATTATAAAGACCAGACCAGCAATCAAACTCAAACAATTCTATCCAACTGCTGTCAACCAAACACAGACACATCCATCAAACTGCAGTCAGTGATACAAAGACTCGTCCACCATACTGCCATTAACTGAACTCAGACATGTCCATCCAATTACTGTCAGTCAAAATCTGTCAGCCCAACAAAGACACAATCATCAGACTGCTGTGAATGGAACAAAGACATATCCATTCAGTTGCTGTCAATCCAGCTCAGAAAAGTCCATTCAATTTTTGAATTTGACTATCAGTCAAACTTGCTATCTGTCAAACCAATCCAACTGTTGTCAAACAAACAGTTATTGCCCCTCCAGCTTTTGTCAATTAAACAAAGACATGGCCATCACACTGTTGTCAACTGAACTCAGTCATCAAACTGCTGTCATTGACACAAAGACATGTCAATCAATTGCTGTCAATCAAACTCAGACAAGTCTGTCCAACTGCTGTCAGTTCAACTCAGACAAGCCCTTCAATTCCTGTCAGTCAAATTCAGATAAGTCTATCGAACCGTTGTCAAGCTAACAAAGACATGTCCATTCAACTGCTCTCAATTAAAAAAAGACTCCTCTATCCAAGCACTGTCAATCACACGGCATGTTCAACTTTTGTTAATCAATTACATGTCCATCCAACTGCTATCAATCAAACAAAGTCATGTCCATCCAACTGTTGTGAAACAAACACTGTCACGCCCCTCTAGCTGCTGTTCATCAAACACAGAGACATCCATCCAAATGCTGTCAATCAAACAAAGACACTTTCATCCAAATGTTGTCAAACAAACAGTGTCACACCCACACACAGCTGCTTTCAATCACGCTCAGACACGTCCTTCCAAATGCTGTTAAACAGCATGCCCCTCCTGCTGCTGTCAGTTGAAACAAAGACATGTCCATCTAGCTGCTGTCAAAACACAGACTTGCCTCTTACAATGGAAATTATTAATATCATGGAAAGGTAATCAACATAGTTTAGGCCTCTGTACTATGTGCCACAAAGCAGAAAGAATGTCAGGTAACCTTGCATTTTATGTCTTGTCTGGATATCTCAAGCAGAAATGCCTTACATGATGTTTACTCTTTATCAGTATGTAACAAGCTGTGAGTACTTTCTTGAAGTCCAAGAACATGACTAGATAAGATGAACCAAACTGCACTGTCACCCCCTCTGACAACGCTAGTTAAAGATAATGGGTATCTCACTCCCCTACCTGACCTCAGAAGTTGTCAGTGAGTATAGTATCTGACATCTCCTGTGTTTAGGGCAAGCTCTTTTTTGACTGAGTTCATTCTTGACTGTTTGTTGTGTGTCCATCTGCAGATGCTGAATTAAACTTACAGAAAGACAAGTTTTTGAGTTGATGTGTATTGTTCAGTAGAAATTGCCACCGCATCCTTCAAGTGCAGTTAATGAAAACAGGACATTTCCATTCAACTGCTGTCAATCAAAATTAAAATTAAACCAAGTAACATCCATCCAACTTCTGTCAGTCACAGTCAGACATGTCCCTCCATCTGCTGTCAATCAGACTGAAAGACCTCCATCCAGCTGTGATCAATTTAACAAAGATGTGTCCATCCAGTTACTGTCAATCCAACAGAGACACATCCATCAATCAATCAAAGACAGGCCCCTCGAATTGCTGTCAATCAAACACAGACACATCCATTCAACTCAGAGCCTTCAGCTATCAGGCTCCTCTCCTGTGGAATCATCTTCCTGTTATAGTCCGGGAGGCAGACACCGTCTCCACATTTAAGACTAGACTTAAGACTTTCCTCTTTGATAAAGCTTATAGTTAGGGCTGGCTCAGGCTTGCCTTGTACCAGCCCCTAGTTAGGCTGACTTAGGCCTAGTCTGCCGGAGGACCCCCTATAATACACCGGGCACCTTCTCTCCTTCTCTCTCTCTCTCTCGTGTCCTATTACTGCATTTTGCTAACTCGGCCATTCTGGATGTCACTAACTCGCCTTCTTCTCCGGAGCCTCTGTGCTCCACTGCCTCTCAGGTTAACTCTTATTGCAGCGGTGCCTAGATAGTGTGATGTGTGTGGTTGTGCTGCTGCCGTGGTCCTGCCAGATGCCTCCTGCTGCTGCTGTTATCATTAGTCATACTTCTACTGTTATTATACACATATAATTATTGTCACATATGTATACTATCAGATATTAATATATACTTTCAACATATTGTACCACAGTAGCCAGAACTATAATTATAATATTATTACTTTCATTACTGTTGTTGTAAGCAAATTGTGATTTGTGATATTGGGCTTTATAAATAAAATTGATTGATTGATTGAACTGCTGTCAGTCAAACACAGACATGTCCATCCAACCACTGTCAATCATACAGAGACACATCCATTCAAATGCTGTCAATCAAACAAGCATGGGCTGATAGCTGTAGAAAGAGTTGTGGCTGAGTACTGGATAACCGAACTCGGGCCACAGTTGGGCATGTCTTAGGTGGCCCACCTCTAGAAATAAAAGGCTCGGGCCAATAGCAATATGCTATATGCATTTTGCCTTTGAAATACCGCGAAACAACTTTGGCCAGTGACCCACTGGATGAAATGGCAAGATGGCAGATTTGTCACAACTCACCCATTGCTTACAGGCATTGCTGAAATTAATGATCAGTGATGTGCAGAGAATAACCAGGATGTGTACTAAATTTTCCAAGAGCAACCTTGAGAGAGGATTTGAGTTTTACATATCATCTTACCTCTGCAATTATCAAGGTACATCACAAACGCTTACCTGAGCTAGTCTGGCTAACAGCTAATGTTAACAGATATCATCCATCATTTTTATACAGCCCAATCATATGTAGCCCAGTCTAAAAACATTTCAGTCTAGACAAATAAATATGTCAACAAGTAGAGTTGTAAGTATTGTATTTAAAAGTCCGTTCATTTGAGTGTTTAGCGTTAATACAGTTTAGAGTGAAACAAAAACTGCTCTGTAATTGTGTTAATGAAGTTAATTGAAATTCAAATATATTGTTTACTGTGTAGAGCTCACAACCTAGCCCCAGAGGGTATAAGGTTGTCCATCTTGACATTTAATTGATTTCATTCATTGTTACAACTTGTCATACAAATGGAAAGGTAGAGGGGCGGTTCACGCCTCCGCGTTGTCCATTCATTTCTGATAATGGACACCTCGTCAGGCATTATCCCTTACATAACTTATGCATGTGCTATGTGTTTTGGTAGCTGGCATTAGCTAGTGAAGCAGCCATTTGTTTTAAGTCACTACACTCCCATCATAAGGGGTTAGTTGTGGCTTACTGGACTTGGGCTGAATCAGTTAGGCTGCATTTTGGCCAATAGTTTTGGGCCACGTCCAGGCCAACTTTTGGTCGGAGTCGGCACAAAGCTATTGGCCTTCCCTACAGCTTTACCTGATGCAAAAGTAAATGCAAAATCGTCATGCCGAGACTGCCCGATTGTTGGGCTGAGTGTTTTTGTTCTACCATGCTGGATATGGGCCGCTTGTGAGATTACACAATTTTGCTAGCTGGGTTATGATTGGATTACTAAAGACAAATGATTATATCCGGTGGAAACAGGTTCAGACTGAAAAAAATCTCCCTTGGGGATTAATAAAGTGTGTCTTCTGTTTTTTATCTGGCATGCATTACTGTAGACAACAAGTTTATTTCACATGTTCTCATGATTTATTAGGTCAGTGGTTCTTTAGTTTGACTTCCATGAGAGCAGTTCTCACCCTTGATGAGGCTGTTGTAGGTTTTGCTCCAGCTGTCACGCTGCTGGGTGGTGAGGATCCCAACGGGCTCCATGTCGGTCTGTAGTGAGGAGTTGCAGATCCTCTCCAGCTGAACACAGAGCTGATCAATTGTTAGTGGACTCCCATCACTGTTGTATGCTTCCATCACAAAGAACTGAATCCACGGGGAAAGAAAATTGAAAACAACACAAGATTACCCACTGAGCAAAGTCCCTAGGAACAAAGGCACTCAGGCTTCCCAAGACCTTATGTTGTTTGTGAGCAAATTACTTTGTGGTCATTTGATTTACAATTATTAATTGTACGTACAACTTGTAATTAGTCAAATTAATAAACTGAATAAATATCACTGTGACTCCTGGTTAGCAAACTCTTCTTCACTCAATTTCATTAAGACTCCATATAAGCTTCTTAGGGTGTTTACATGCATCTAAGTGCCCTGAGAATTACCTGATTTGGGCAGAAATCTGAATTTAAAAAACATCAATAGATTTTTGTGGGGGGTAACATGTTTCTGCATAGTAATTTATATGTTAAACTGGGTCACTGAACAAATGAATTCAAATTCTAGTACAGTCATCTGCATAAATAGATCTGAAGAGCAAAACTATTGCTGTTGCAGAAACTGGTGGTCTGACAGAAGAGATCAGACTTTGTTCTGTTGCTTGAAGGCCAGTGAAGTAGGTCAGTTGTCTTGAGGAATAGCAACAAAATGATAGTAGAACCGACAACCCCATTTTAATCAAAATAGCAGGACTGCCAGAGCGGCGACCATTTTTATGTGTACCAGTGCCATCAAAACAGGTGTAGCAGGCTAACTTTCACGTAAACCTCCGTATAACAAACCAACTTGCGACAAGTTGTGAACTCTCTGAAGTGAGGTTTTGCATTAATGACCAAATGAGCAATGGAGTACAAACCTTATGCTCTATCTGTCACAGGCTTGCCTTCTACTGGACTCTTTGGGTAATACTCCTCTAATCATGAGCACACATTCACACATTGAGGAAAGCATACATTTCTCTTCAGCAGTGGTGAGAAGCACCTGCTTCCAAAGTCAGCTGGTTGGTAAAGGAGCAGGATGCCTTTAAACATGGCTGCTGTGTGACAGAGAGATGCTGACAAGTGAGTGATATCTGACTTGCCCCCCTAAAAGCACCATGGGGATCTTTGTTGGCCACTGCCATTACAGAAGGGCTTTTTGGAGTCAAGTCACTCAGTGCTTCCATCAGCTAGAGGAAGAGAGACAGCAGTCCCGTCTGCCACTTGCATCCGCAGAATGGATATGAGACAAAGCTCCGTAATAGACCTAAAATGAGTGATGGCAGTATGCAGGTACACAGCCCCCATTTTCCTTGCTGCCTCTTTGGAGACACATATCATGGCTTTGCTCATGCCGAAGGTATGGGGGCTGTTTTTATGTGTTGGTGTTGATGTTCATGTTGGTAAAGTGAATTTTTTAATATATTTTTTTGTTACAACAAATTACTTTCCTTAAGAGCATTTCCCTCTTCTCCCAATCTCCCCGGTTTCACCGTCACTGAATTCAGCTCGTAAGACTGTTTTCAAGTGAGACTTCATGATTGTATCAGCAAACACACACCCCGACCCAGCCCCAGTACAGGTGAAAGAGGGTGGAAGATTAACACCAGTTTGACCAGTGCTAACTAGTGGCTTTAGAGTGCTGTGCCCATTGATAAAAGCTATGCACCGCATGATGGTCTGATAGAGCTCACAATGTATGTCGGATTAACATAAAACAAATAAACCCATGTTTAATTTTTTCTCCCGGTTTCCATGGGAGATGAGAGGATTAAACAGTGACACACTGCGCTACAGGGCTGGTAATGATGCATTTGCTGACCTTACCAAGGCTTGGAACATTCCATGTCACTGGTGAAGTGTTCAGGGACCCCTTTACCCCATCAGAATTTTCCTTGTTGGCTTCCCATCAGCCAGCCTTCTACTTGTGGAAGATTTGATGATGTAGAGGGCCAACACAGCATATCACAGCTTTTTCACTGTTGTTTAGCTGGCACGTCTATTTTTCCCCTCACAATCTCCATACGGCAGATGAGAGGAATTAAAGGCTCCACTACAGTGATGTGATGTGTTCACCCTGACAGTTGTGCACTACAGTGACTTGATGTTCCTCACCTGACCATTGTGTACTACAGTGATGTGTTTGTCGGTGTATTGCTCAAAGGTGTCCATCTTCAGATCAGGGATACGACAGGATGAAAACAGCTGCTCGAACTGCTTCATACACAGCGGCTTCCCTCTCATGTACTCATCTGGTAGTGTCTCACTGGAAAACAAATAAACATTTAACCTCAGCCATTCAGTATTATTTACAATTTTGGCCGTTGATGTCCCTGAAGCTGCCACATCCACTGGATGCTCGGGACCACTTTCAGTAATGTAGCTCTGTGACTCAAGTTTAATCTTTTGTCCAACATAATCAGAGAAATTAAGAAGGCCTACAGCAGTACTGATACATTCAGTCCACCGGTTACTATCACCTATAATACAGCATTTGATGCATACAATTTTTTGGGCAAATATTTTTGTAAGGGTTTTTTTTTTTTTTTTACTTAGAAATAGAAATACTATAACCGAGCCAAACCAAAAATGCACAAATGAGAGCACTCTCATAAAGATGGAGTGCAAATATCTTAACTTGGTTGAACTTCTACAAGTTCAAGTTCAACTTTTGACTGTAGTTAAACTATAAACACCTTAGTTGGAAATAAACCTTGTTCAAATTCTTCAGAGAACTAACTTTATATCTCCTGCTTAAAACATCATTTAAAACAGCATAGTACTAATTTTAGGCAGCAGTTAAAACCTCTGTTAAAGGCTCTCTAAGTCTTCCTAAGCTTGAAAAATTTTCGTCACATACAGCAAACATCTCCTCACGATCTGCTAGCTACATGTCCTCTGAATATGCTGTGAAAAAGTCCGGTCTCTGTAGGCAGCCCAGGCTCCGCAAATGGCAACAAAAACATTTTGGTCCAGGCTGCACCAACCAGCCAGCGTGAGACCAGCAAAAGCAAGCACACGCACATGAACGCGGTGCCCATGTCTCACGGTCTCACGCCGTGGTGCCCATAGAGGCAGTTAGAGCTGCAGCCTACAATGAGGCTAAAAGGCGAGCTAGCTCCGTTGTGTTTGATAACATTGCTGAACGTAAACAGAAGTGAAGTGTTTTTGTTGCCATTTGCGGAGTCTGGGCTCCCTACAGAGACCGGACTTTTTCACAGCATATTCAGAGAACATGTAGCTAGCGGATCGTGAGGAGATGTTTGCTGTATGTGACAAAAACTTTTCAAGCTTAGGAAGACTTAGAGAGCCTTTAATGTGTAAATTAACTGCTTATTTTGCTGTTTGATGTTTGAAGGTGAAAACAACAAATAAATTGATTGGTCTTAGTTAATATTACGGTTCATTTTTGAGCTGCACAATAGTTATATTAATTATTACACTGTGTGAAACAAACCATGACAGAAGATAATGAAATTCCTAGGATGAAAAAGATCTTTGTGTTTGGTGAAAAGAGAACTTTCAAGTTCAGTACTCACTTGTCAATCATTGTCTTTAATTCCATTCCACCTGCTATGAATTTGGCAGCAAACCTGAACAGAGAATACATGGTTATTCATTTAAATGTTTGAAAGGAACGCAAACAATTTGAAAATGGAACTATTTTTAAAAAGACATTGTCCAAATTAGAGTGGCTGAGATAACCCTGACATAGTTTCTAAGCCTTTAGAAAGTTACCTTCAGAGCCACAGACAACATTATAAATCAGACTAAGGCTGCCTTTACACTACCATGTCTTGATGCCCAATTCCGATTTGTTGCCTATATCCGATTTTTCCTGACTGCTGTTTACATGTTCTATTCACCTTATTTTTCACGGACACATGGAGGCAAAACAGAACGCAGCCAGCTTCCGTTTTTTTGTGCGATGCTTCCGGTCCAGCACTCTTGACCACTGTGTAAATGTCCCACAGTATTTGCTACAGTGACATTACTGCGTGCATGGAAATGTTTACAGTACTGAAAGCAATTTTAAGGACTAACTTTAAATATTTGAAGTTAATCGTTGCTTTGGGAAGACATTTCCCCAACTGTTTTGTTTGTTTGAATCTGGACTGACATACAAGTACCTATGAGTAGATCTCAACAACAAACTGGACTGGGACAGAAAGGGCTAGAGTGACACTACTTCCTGTGGAGGCTTTGCTGTCATGTGCTGGCTCAGCAAGGTGAGGACTGTCAAAACCAACAAAATCAACAAGATCATCAGGAAGTCCTTTCTTCTTTCTTCCTTTGTGCATCAGACTCTACAACTCATCCACCTCTGTTCAAAAGATAACCTGATTTCCGGGATAAACACAGGAAAGGTCTAATAGAAATGGATGGTTAGTGACTGATTGTTTAGATGGGCCATATGATAGATCCAGTAGACTGAGGATGGTGATGGACATTGGACCCAAGCCTACTGTGTGTGTGTGTGTGTGTGTGTGTGTGTGTGTGTGTGTGTGTGTTTACCTTATTTGTCCCTTTTTGTCTCTGTAGTCTGCTTTGGGAAAGAGTCCCCCAGGGTTTGAAAAACCTGCCAAAGGCTTCCGCGCGCCGAGAAATTCACCCTTCACAAAATCCTCTGTAAACTACAAACAATTACAAACTATAAATCACACACACACACACATAGAGACATAGACAGATAAATATGGAGCTAGAACAGTCTCAAAATGAATAAATGCACACCGAAATTAATGAATGCACAAAAAGGATTCACAAATGTAGTTTATATATACATATGACTCAAAACACAAACACATTTTCAATGCACACAAAAATATGTTTCATCCCTTTCCATTCATTGTAAACTTCCTCCTTTGTAAAATGCAGGGAAGTTTACTAAATTAAAAGCACTTTCTAAATGCAGGTTTGACAGTTCATATATCAATGTAACAACCTCCAAATATGTATTTGATGAAAATTGCAAATACATGCATGTGTACATTTGTGAATTTCAATTGCACATATTTAAAATAAGAAATATTTGTGTGTGCATCAAAAATATGTTTATAAATCTTATTTTTTATATGTGGATTTTCTTTTACTTATATATGGAATGAAACATATTTTTGTGTGCATTGAAAATGTGTTTATGTTTTGAGTCATATATAATAATAATAATAATAAGAAGAAGAAGAAGAAGAAGAAGCAGAAACTTTATTTATGTAGCACCTTTCATATATATATATATATATATATATATATATATATATATATATATATATATATATATATATTTGTGAATCCTTTTTGTGCATTTATTAATTTCTGTATGCATTTACTCATTTTGAGACTGTTCTAGCTCCATAGATAAAGTCCCTTGAGTTTGTAAAGAAGGTGTTTCATGGTGCCTTTACTTCATATTAAATGATTCTGGACATTGTCTTCTTCCAAATTTGGGATGAAATTGGACAAAAGTTCTTAGTTTAGTTTGTGACTGAACAAAGTGAGTGTTGTTCTAATTGACATGAATCAAATACAGTAATATCCCATGTTCCCTTGTTTTCCATCCCCTCCAGGGTTAAATGAATCATTTAATTTTTATATTTAAATTTATAATCTACAAAGTTTTAATTCAGGTTAATTTGGTGACACAAGGTTACTGGTGATGATTTTTTTATTAATACTGTTAATTTTACACCATTTGAAAAGTTATATTGAATCTCTGAAAGATATCGATATAGAGTAAGAACATATATGATTGTTTTGTAGTCGACCAAAGAATCAGGTGACTTATTTTCATTTAACTTGAAATTTCCTTCATTTGATGATGATTGTATTGTAAAAATGACAGGCTGCAACTGTGCTGTTCTGTCTTTTGATCAGGCATTCATTATATTGTGCATTTATACCACTGAAACATCATCTGTATCCACATTACCTCGACCTCCACCTCTACGCTGGTGCAGCTGTCACTTTGACCATTCTCTGTATCTCCCTCACTCTCCAGACCCACCCTCTCTCCTCTCTCTCGATTGAAAAAACATGAGTTTAAAATCATTATACTAATTTGGTCAAGATAAATATGATTTATATTTAAAACTTGGAAGTCTGTATCTATGAGCTTTCCTTCACTAGCAGAATGTGTATAAAAGTCAGTCTCATGAGCTCAGTGTAAAATGAGCTCTTGATTTAGTGAACCAGGAGCTAAATAAATGAAGCGACGCCTGCGAGCTAGTTCAGGCTGTCAGCTGGAGCTGCACTGATTCATACACACACATCATACATCACTCCCCATATGTCATCTACAAACACACCCTCCAAATTTGGTGGTCTATTTAAGCTGCAAAATCTTCCTAGCTCCCCCTTTGCATTGACCTATGCCGTTGCTGCCCTGCATCAGAACTTGTCTTTGCAAAAGCTCATGAGCTCATGCAATCCTGTCGCCCTCTCTCTCAGCCCTCGCATTTTTGACACCCTGTCAGAAGCCTTATGCTGGATTCTCCACAACACCTGCAAACTCCCTTTTGTCCTGCATCTTTTAGATGATTTCCTAGTAGCTGACCTTCCCATGTCTCCACCAGCTCAAAGCATCTCCACTGTCATTGCCAAAACTAATACTACTAATACTACTACAAAACTAATACTACTTTCTGTCCTTTCTCTTCCATGATGAAATTCCTGCATTACTGCTTGCCGACCCATCATTTGGCACCACTGTTCATCATTGAGGGTTGCAAACCATTAACAACATTCTGGTTCACCTTGAAGCTGCGTGATCTCTGCCTGAGCTGTGGCCTACCTCCTGATTGCTTCTCACCTCACTCTCTGAGAATTGGCGTGTCTACAACTGCAGCTCTCAATCTGCCAACCTCAAAATTAAAATCCCTGGGCCGCTTGTCATTCTCTGCTTACCAACGCTATGCCAGGCTCCACAAAAAAGAGAACTTGTCTGCGCAAAAGCTCAAGAGCTCATGCAACCCTTAATGCATAAATAAATATTCATAGCTGCTTTGCTGTTTAATTCTATATTTACATATCAGGTGGTTTGCTGGGCAAGAATATTATCCATCTTTACATCTGTCAATGTGCTTAAGCAAATTGCTGCTCACCAGATGGTTAAAATAAACTGTTAAAATAAACATTTAAACTGGGGACGGCAGTGGCTCAGTCCATAGGGACTTGGGTTGGGAACCGGAGGGTTGCCTGTTCGAGTCCCCATCCGGACCAAAATATGGAGCGTGGACTGGTGGCTGGAGAGGTGCCAGTTCACCTCCTGGGCACTGCCGAGGTGCCCTTGAGCAAGGCACCGAACCCCCCAACCACTCAGGGCGCCTCACCAAGGGCAGCCCCCTCACTCTGACATCTCTCCACTTTGTGCATGTATAGGTCCTGTTTGTGCATGTGTGTGTCTTTCGGACCTGTGTGTAATTGACAAGCAAGAGTGAAAACATTGAATTTCCCCTCAGGGGGATTAATAAAGTAAATAAACTAAACTAACTAAACTAAACATGAGTTGTCTGACTGAAATGGAGCGACGCTTGCGAACTAGTTCAGGCAGTCAACTCGAGCTGCACCGATTCATAAACACATCTACAAACACTCCATCCAAATTTGGCGATCTATTTAAGCTGCAAAATCTTCCCAGCTCCCCATTTGCATTGTCTATGCCGCTGCTGTCCCTCATCAGTACTGCCGCTTGCTCTTTCAGCCCCACCTCCATTCCAGCATCCACCTGCAAGCTTTGGGGGAAAATATTTAATAATCACTTCCCAAAATCTCATGTAAACATATTTTCGGGAAGTGATGAGGCCGGAGTCTGGACGCCAAACTCTAACTATGTTCTGCTGTTGAAATAAACATTTAAACGTGAGTTGTCTGACTGAACGGCAGAATGTGTGAGGAGGTTACCCCATTTGTCTCATTAAATGCATCTACAGCTGTTACTGTAGTTGTTGAGCTCACCCAGTTCTCGGTGTTGCGTGCTTTCATCTCAAGGCTTCTCTGCAGTCTTTCTCCGACTCCTCCTGCTTTCCGAAACTCTTCCACCAGTTTTTTAGTTTGCTTCAACTCATCCTCCCCCAACATGGGCTCCAGGTAGCTAAGGTAGTGGTCACAGGTCTGCTGCAGAGGGGGGACAGGCTGACTGGGCAGTCCCTTCTGCTGGGACAGGTTTCTGCCAGGAACTAGGGTCGCTGATACAGGTTTCACCAAGTGAAAGGGCCTCGCCATCCCCACCTTTATCTGACAGATACAATAATGTAAGCAAATAGATGTATATATATGTTATAACTAGTTTTAATGACAACTGTTTCGTCTTGGCCAGATATCAGGCCATATTGTATTACACTAATGCCATGTTGCTGTGCTCCTTCCCCCTTCCTGCATGTCAAGGTACTGAGTAATATAGGTAGACTGATTTGCTATGTAACTAATCAGACAGGCAAAATAAGCAGCTATGCTGTGAAGAACTATAGGTAAGTTATTATTTGTATTCATTCTGAGCAGAAATAAGCTGTATCGGCATTCTTCTATGTTGCATAGAAGAATGCCAATACAGTAGCAATGTCATGATAGATAGCTGGTATACTAATAAATAAAGAGAGCTTTTCCTGGCAGTAAAAGGCTTAATCGGTATATTGTGTGAGCTTGTTTGGCAAGGGCTTGGATTAATTAAAGCTTGGATTCATTTATATGTATTAGTTCTCCCCTCTAGCTTGAAAATAATAAGGGGAGTAAAGACCTTGAACAAAAATTAAAATCACAATATAAAAAAAAAACGTAAGACATACGAAAACAGGGTAGAAAAACATTAGTTTTGTAGAAGGATAAAGAAATATATGTACCAAAATGGTGAGCTTTACTTACCAGAGCTCTGCTGCAAATTCTCAACATTGTGCTTTCCTAGAAACTCCCAAAGTTGATTTAATTTTTTTTTTTTTGAAAGATACAGAAAGGTAATATTTCTGCTATTTTAAAGGGGTTGATAACCACTGCTCTGCTGCCAGCTCTTAAAGACTGTTCAACTTCAGCTGAATATAAAGACCAGAGAATGTTTGTTTGTTCTGAGTCATCATGATCTCACAAACTGTCAAACTGTTCCATTCTAAAGCAAATTTGTTTTTCCACACCTGCATTGTTTGTCTGGCTAGGGTTGTTAAGGCTTACCCAGGGGCTATCCAGTCCTTTTATCTGAGTATGTAGTATCTCAGCTAAGGAAGTCAGGAGAGTTGCAGGAAAAGAGACTTATCCACTTGTGCAGGTCCAACAAAGATCTGGGTACTATTCTTTGTACATGGATAACCAAATTGTCCAGACTAATGATTTGGCTGGAGTCTGGATATTGGTTTATCAAAGCTGACACAATTTATATTTGGAAGTGTTGTCAGAGCAACAAGTCAAAATCTGGCAAATGGCAGGCTTATTTATGCCTAGCTGGTTCATGGAAGTTTATTGTCCCTTTGCTATCATCAGGCCACTACCATCTCCTTAGTTTTGCTGATTTTCAGAAGTAGGTCATTGTCCACCAGCGGGTCATATCCTCTACTTTTTTCAGGTAGCCCTTCTCATTGTTATCTGTGATTAGAGCACTGATTCTCTATCTGAACCCAATTCGGCTCGACTTGACCAGGCCGAGCTGTAATTTGTCATTATTGTCCCCGGGCTTGATTCAGGTCAGATTCTTGCAAATTTAGCTGTGTTTTCTTGTTTTAATGAAACTGGCAGTTTCCTGCATACGTGGTATTTTAATAGACTGACACAAGAGAGAGAGAGAGAGAGAGAGAGAGAGAGAGAGAGAGAGAGAGAGAGAGAGAGAGAGAGTGAGTGGGGTGATCATCATGATCAGTAGTGATCATCATCTTCATGCCACATCACCATGGATTGTCTTGTGAACAAGATGCACTGAGGGATGCAGCCTGCAGTTAGGGTCTTTAAGTACTTGTGTTCAACACAACCTTCGTAGCCTAGGTGTCATCCTTGACCAGTCTCTGTCTCTTGACATCCATGTCAGCCAGCTTGTTCATTCATGTTTTCTCTAGTTGAGGAACATTGCTAAATTAAGATCTGTTGTCACCAAGGCCTAGATGGAGATGATTATTCATGCTTTTATTTCTTCTAGTTTAGATTATTGTAATGCTCTTTTTATCTGTTTGAATCAAACCTCGGTCAACTGTCTTCAAACTGTCCAAAATGCAGCTGCCCGACTTTTGACCAGAAATAAAAAGAGATCACATATCACCCCAATTTTATCCTCTCTTCACTAGCTTCCAATCAATTTCCATATCCATTTTAAAGTACTGGTGTTAACTTTCAGAGCCCTGCATGGTCAAGCACCCCAGTACATTGCTGACCTGCTACTCCTTTAGACAGCTAATTGGGCTCTGAGGTCTCGTGATCAAAAATTACTGACTGTCCCTCGAACCCGATATAAAACCCGAGGTGACCGTGCTTTTCAAGCTGTTGCACCTAAACTATGGAATGCTCTCCCTTTACCACTACGATGCATAGACTCATGATGTTTTCATGAAGCAGCTGAAAACGTTTTTATTCAGGCAGGCCTTTACTTGACATGTTTAAGTGGCTACTACATTCTATCTATTGGCCTTTGACCTCAGATTGTGTGTTCTTGCTGTGTCGTTTGCTGTTGTGCTGTTGCTGTGTATTTTAAATGTCGATCTCTATCCTGGTTTTCTTTTTCCTATTTTTTATCGATGTAAAGCACTTTGTGATTCTGTATCTCTGAAAGGTGCTATAAAAATGAACTTTACTTAGGTTTACTTACTTACATGATGCTTCACCACCATAAGAGTGAGCAGGAGCTCCAGATTGAATGGCAGCAATGTTGAATTGTGTTGGTATTGATTTTATGTTGGTAATGTAAAAAAAAAAAAAAATAGTAAAACAAATTACATTACTCAAGAGCATATCCCTCTACTCCCCACCATCCCAGTTCACTGTCTCTGACTGTGGCTTATGACTCATGACTGTGTTATGAAACAACAAACTACACCACAGCTCCAGTAAAGGTAAAAGAAGGTAGAAGGATTAACATTAGTGCAACCAGTTTTAACTGGTGACTTCATGGCATTGTGTACATTGATAAATGCCATGCGCTTTGTGATTGTCTACTATAGTTTACATCATAGTTCACATTCACGTCATATGGTGATTAACATAAAACTAATAAACACATTTAATTTTCCATCCCTGAAGAGACGAAGATTAAACAGTGACACACTGTCAGCTATGTGACTGCCTGCTGTGAGGTATTCACACACCTCTCTGCACCTTAGAAATTTCCACGCCGGCGGTGATATGCTCACTGACCTCACCACGGCCTCAGCCTCGCACTAGCCAGCCTTCTATTTGTGGAAGATCTGATCATGGAGATGTGTCCAGTCATGACTTATGTACGCTGAGAATATGTTGTCGGAAGACACATATCTTCTTTACAGTAGGTCTCATTAACATAAAAAAAACGTGTCTGTTTCTCCCTCATGTGCATTCCTCCTTCACAGATCTCCACAGGAGATAAGAGTGATTAAATATAGTGACAATATCAGCTGCTGCTTTGTTTATGAAAAGCCGGTAGTGATGTGTTCAAGTATATCACCACCAGCTCCGCCCTTTTCATGTTAGCCCCCATGAGCTATCCTTCTGTTTATGGAGGGTCTGGTGGCAGAGAATAGCTGAAATAGGTTATCATAGCCTCTTAGCCGGTTGCTTGTCCCCTGATCCAGTTTTATAGAGAATGGAAATGCAACTGTGCATTAACAGAATGGATGAACTGGATGCTGAGACTGGGATAATCTCTCCAATTCTGCAATGTTCCTCCTCCGCTGGGCATCGAGGAACTGAATCTATCCTCCCAGGAGGAGATAGATCATCTCTCAGCAGAGATCCAGGGCCTGTTACAGAAACAGATTGTGTGGTTTAACTTTGTGTAATTCCTGGTTCACAAGAAGACGGGAGAGACCCATTCTTGATCTCCACGTTCTAAACTGATGCACTGCCACAAGAAGTTTTGTGTGCTAAACATCAGGTAGTTAATGGAAATGGTCGAGCCTGGCATTTAGTTCACCGTGGTCGACTTAAAGGATACACACTTTCATGTCCAGGGGGCTCCAAAACCCAGGAAATTCTTGCAGTTCACCTTTCAGGGGATAGCCTACGAGTACAACCGACTGCCATTCAGATAATTCCTGGCACCAAGCACCTTCGGCAAATGTGTGTAGCAGCAGCTGTCCCCTCTTCCTGGTAGTGCTGAATCTTCTAGGGTTATGGAGTACCAGACCACATTGGCCTACTGTCACCCTGGGTTATCAGTTAATATGGCAAAGTAATTTAACAAAGATTGCCGCTACACTGTCAGAAAGACGGTGAAATACCTACAGCACCACTCCACAAGGTGTCCACTGTTTCCACACTTTCATCACTGGTAAACAGTCTATGGGTGATGTTAGTGCATGGTTGGTGAGGTTTTCACCACTGACTAGCATGATATTTGTTGTAAAAATGAAACCTTACTAAAATCTCTTAAAAACAGCTTCAATTAAAATGATAACCAAGTACTTCAGGGTCCAAATACCAAAATACTTATCCACTATTTACACAATGAGTAATCCCCCCTCGCAAAGGAAATTAAAGCTGATTTGAAAAGATAGGCTTTACTACCACAGGGCATGCATAACCAAATCGCTATATTAAAAATAAACATTTTATTACAGCAGTTATGTTTTTTTTATTCCAATCCATGTCCATACCTTCTCAGCAGTAGAATGATATCTGGATTTTAATGGCATTGCACTATAGTTACGATAGGAAAAAGGGGTAATGTTTCTTACATGCCTGAAGGAATTTTATAAAGCAACCTAACTGATATAATTTTGTTAACTGGTGCCACCCACATGTTACAAAGTGGAAAAATGTGTATCAGAGCCAATTAGATATACGTACCTCTTCAATCAATATTGGAAGACAGAACTGTTTAAGTCATGAATTTAGAGGAATTGAATTCTTGGACAAAGATCCCACTGAATATCTGGTTCAGAGAATGTAGGAGATTAATATTGGAAAGATGGGTGTCACATGACACCTCAAACTTGCACAGTTGGATGGGAGGTATAACTATTGGAGGTTTAAAGGTATTACAGCATACCCAACAACTTACAGACACTTCCTATCTAAAAACAGGATATCTTCAGACTCCTTCAGGTTAAACACCATTTTAAATATCAGTTACTCAGAAAAGTGAAATGAATCAGATGCATGTATTAACAATGCATACAAATTCAATCTCCACAGAAAACTGGTTGCTAGAATTCATTCATGCCAACCGTCAGCTAAAAGCAGGGATAGGGTAAGGTATCATTAGGATTTTATCGATACTACTACTACTCTCTTATCAGTACAATTGTGAATGGACCTGCACTTGTATAGTGCCTAGTTTTCAGACCACTCAAAGTGCATTTACACTACATGTCACATTCACACTGTGGCCGTTGCTATTTTGTTTTATTATCTTGTGCGTACAAGATAATAACTTGTACGCACAAAGTTAATAGCCTATCTGTACAGTAAAGGCATGATAGGCCTATGCTTTGAAGGCCACGGGGTAAGTTGCGTTTATAGCTTTTAATAGTGTGTTGATTTCTGAGGTATGTTTGAAACATGGCGGCTTTCATTGCTTTATTTGAATAGTCAGTTCATATGTTTTTGGTGGGTGAGCTGGTTGAAGATAGCTTTCTGCAACTAGCTCATTTTACCGAAGTGTTAATGTCCACCTAGAAAGAACCTGCCGGACATTATAATAACATTTTAAACATTCAATGGCAAAATATTCTTACAATATACGAGGATAGTATCAGTTATAATACATGCATATAATCTGCTGAGAGAATACCAAGTAGATTTTGTATTGGTAAATTATACAATGCAGAGATGGAATACACTGGTAGCGTTACTATAGCATTTGCTATTAGTTCAGTCGTTAGTGCTGACTTGCCAATGAAGCCTCCGTTGCTGTCTGTATGCTGACCCTTCGGGATCAAGCTCAGCTTATATAACTCTAACTTCTTCTTTTTTTGTTTAAAGGCCATTTTCTCGGCACTTCATAAACATCCATCTATACCCATGCATCTTCCCCGGACTCTGTAGTTGTTCCTGGACAAAGTCAATGACACGGCCTAAATCTGCATAGTCCTTCCGCTGGCTGAGCCTGTTGTCCTTCAGCATGCACAGCAAATAATTCCTGCTGATAACAATCCCATGTCTATGCGCAAGAGCAGCAATGACTGTATGACATTCCAAGATGAAAATAAAACTTGATAAGCTAGGTTCTCTCCGTTATGGTGACTGTGTGACTGTAGTCGTTAGAGGTCATAGTAAATTATCTTGTGCGCACAAGATAATAACTTGTTCCCACAAAATATTAACTTGTGTGCACAAGATAAAAAAAATACCACCTTTTGGGACTTTAGGGGCTCCATAAAAAATAATGCATTCAGAACAGGATTAAAATGTGTTTGCACTTTAAATATAACTTAATGTTGTTTGTGGAGCAGCAACAGTAATGTTTACAATGTTAAAGTCTAAAATATGTAGACTCAATAAAAAAAGTCAACGATATCTCACTGGAAACAAATCTTAATGTCAATAAAACACCAAAAAAAATCATATTCCTTTAAATACTGAGTAAGGTTTAGTAAGACTGATGAACACAGACATCAGTATTAGTCATTTCTTCTGTCCTCTTCCCTCTACTGAAGTGATTCACTGCTTGCAGGTACTGTGAGTAGAGGGACAGGGGGCTGGTTTGTGTCAGTCAGTCAGCAGTTAAATGTTTACAGTTCCGATGATATGTGAAAATAATATTCACTTATTCAAAGCATGACACCTGGTACACTTGCACAGTTTGGGGCCCTGAACATTTTCAGAAATGGAGCCATCGCATTAACGTTTTGTGGCGGCAATGGTGGCTATTTTACTTTCCATCAAAACTGAATTTTGCATCATTTAGCCTGAACCAAACATGAAAACACACATAGGTGATGTCTACTTCTATGTTTTAATGATAAGGGATTTCAATGACACTGTATACAATAGCATAATCCCTTTGTTCATTAACCCTTACAATACAGTGTCTGTGAAGAGTAGAGTAATGTTTAATATAATTTCAGCAACTCAGATTAAGAAGAATGTGTCGATTACCAAAATTGAACTGAAAAGAAGAGGAAGACCAAAATTTAACTAAAAAATAAATGTTTGTTGGCATTTAATCTATTCACTGACTATTTTATGTTGAACACAGTATATGTTGACCATTTTGTTTGTGTTTGATTAGCACTAACCAACCCAGCCTGACAAACATTGCAGTTGTGAAAAGACAAATATACTCTAGAATGGAACAGTTAGTTGCATCAGTACAGCTCAGTACAAACAAGCAAATCTTCACTGGTCTTTACATTCAGTTAAAGTCAAATAGTCTTATACAACAGTTAGTTCCGGCCCTGCAATCTGATTGGTCAAGAGACAGTAAAACCGTGATGATATTGGAGTACAACATCACTGTTATTTCACTGTGTATGTATCACTCCGCCTCACAGCTGATTGCAATCAACAATCAAATCAAAACTGACGGTTAGTGTCAGTTAGGTCAGCAGTTGCGTTGTAGGCTAATTAATTCATCCACTGTCAAACAGCCAAAAATATGGATTTATTTATTTGCTTATTTAACTGTTGAACTGAACTGTTGCCTACGGCCTCGTGCCTACGACCGAATCACAGCCGTGACGATATCACAGTACAACATCACTCCCTCTCGTGTGATATTGCTTAATTTAAGACTGGAAGCAGAGCAGTGGTTACTAACTCATCTTATATAGCAGAAACATTACCCTTCTGTATCTTGAAAAAAAAACTTTAAACAGGTAAGTAGCCTCAGCCTCAGTCTGTTGGAGTGTCTCTGAAAGCTCAATGTTGAGAATTTACAGCAGCCTTAATTATTATGTTTAAACTAGAGTGCAGAATTTTTACATATAAATTAATTCATACACTGAATTCACTCAAGCCCTTGCCAAACAACTGGGGAAAACTCTCTGTATTCATCAGTATTCTGGGGTGTTTGTTATCTATGGCAATATGCTATGCTAGCACACCAGAAGAATGCCCAGTGTAGCTGCTTATTCTGGCTCTCTGATTGGTTACAGGGTTTGTCAGGTTTGTTTGTTTACATGTGAAAACAAAGGTTCAAATAAATTATGTCTATTACAATCTTAGGTCCAAATTATGTAAAACTGATGAAACTGCTGGAGAAGGTACTCAGAGCCTGTGCCAGGTACTCAGAGCCTGTGCCAACCAGCCCTCACAAGTCTTCAATACAATCTTCAATCTCTCCACACAGGCCACCATCCCAGCCTGTCTGAAGTCTGCCACCATCATCCCTGTACCCCAAAAATCAGCCACAGTCAGCCTAAATGACTACCAGCCAGTTGCACTCACACCTGTCATCACCAAGTGCTTGGAACTGGTGGTCCTGAATCACACCAAAGCTTGTCTCCATCCCTCCTTTGACCCCCACCAGTTTACTTACAGATCAAATAGATAAACCAAGGACGCCATAGCCATCGCCCTTCACACCGTGCTGAGCCACCTGCAACACCAGCTACGTCAGGATGCTCTTCATCAACTACAGCTCAGCCTTCAACACCATCATCCCGATATCTTGGTCACTCCCCCCAACCCACCTGCTCCTGAATTAAGGACTTTCTTACATACTTGCCGCAGACAGTGAACCTCGGACCCCACCTCTCCTCCACCCGAACACTGAGTATGGCTCCCCACAAGAGTGTGTGCTGAGCCCACTACTCTACACCCTCTACACCTCTGACCTGCCCACACCAGTAACACCATTGTGAAGTTTGCTGATGACACGATGGTGGTGGGACTGATCTCAGGTGGAGATGAGTCTGCCTACAGGGACGAAGTCTTAAAACTGTCTGCATGGTGCTTGGCAAACAACCTGGCTCTAAACACCACAAAGACAAATGAGATCATCCTGGACTTCAGGAAGCACAAAGCAAATCTGTACCCCCTCTACATCAATGGCGACTGTGTGGATAGGGTCCACACCTTAACTTTCCTGGGCACCACGATCTCTGCCGATCTCTCCTGGACTGCAAACACTACGGCTGTCATCAAGAAGGCACGGCAGCGTCTGCACTTCCTGAGAGTGCTCAGGAAGGACAACGTCACTGAGAAGTTGCTTGTGACCTTCTACTGTTCCACCATTGAGAGCAATCTAACATACTGCATTTCAGTATGGTTCACCCACTGCACCAAGGCAGACCAGAAGAGGCTCCAGAGAGTGGTCAAAATGGTGCAGAAGATTATCGTCTGCCCCCTTTCCTCCCCGGAGGACAATTACTCATCCCTCTGCCTTAGCAGAGCTGAGGGTATCACTACAGACAGCACCCATCCTGCTTCACACCTGTTTGTCCTGCTGCCCTCTGGCAGGCGTTACAGGTCCATCAGAACAGGCTTAGATACAGCTTCTTTCCACAAGCCATTATTACACTGACCGTTTGGTTACATTGTAACCTTGGTTCTCTGAGTGAGGAGATTATCTCCCCACCCAGGAGTTATATCATAATTATGGGAATTATCCCATCTGGGGTAATGGACGTGGAAGATTTAAAATCTTTAAGACACACCAATTTACACTTGCGCATGCACCCACTGATTAAGATTGATTGGAAAGGGTACAGAGTGGCCTTCAGTCTGGGGAGATAATCTCCTCACTCAGAGAACCAAGGTTACAATATAACTGAACATTCTCTATCGTTTCAAGATTTTCTCCCCACCCAGTAGTTCTATCATAACTATGGTAACCCTTTAAGTTACACCACGAGGGGCCCCAGGAGACAGAGCAGATGCAAGTCCACAAGTGTAATTAACAGTAATCTGTATGACACAACGAGACAGAAAGAGAGACAGAGACAGAGACAGAGAGAGATGCAGGACAGACGATAAGGATAATAGCTTACAATACATATGTGGCAATAATCACATGTGTATAATAACAGTAGAAGTATGACTAATGATGACAGCAGCAGGAGGCATCAGGCAGGACCACGGCAGCAGCACAACCACACACGTCACACCAGGGCTGTTTCAAGACACTCTAGGGGCCCCAGGCAAGAGGCACCTCGCAGTGCGCTCTGGCGTATGCCAGTTATTTCTCCTTCTGTCTCTGCTGCACTCCTGTTGTCTTACAGAATGCAAATTGAAGCCTATCTGTATAACCTAAGTGTTGATGTTGTTACAGAAGGTAAATAACTCACATCAAATCATTTATTTCTCAGGTCGAACCCAAATAAAGTGACTGATAACTGATCAATTTATGAAGTGACATTGTTATGCAAAATTGATATTGCAGTTCTCAAGGAACTGTGGTGCTTCATATCACAGCGGTGCCTGGATAGTGTGACGTGTGTGGTTGTGCTCCTGCCATGGTCCTGCCAGATGCCTCCTGCTGCTGCTATCATTAGTCACACTTCTACTGTTATTATACACATGATTATTGTCACATATGTATATTATCAGATATTAATATATACTTTAAACATATTGTACCACAATAGCCAAAATTATAATTATAATATTATTACTTTCATTAATGTTGTTGTAAAATACTGTCATTACTGTCTGTCCTGCATCTCTCTATGTCTCTGTCTCTGTCTCACTCTCTGTCTCTCTTTCTGTCTCATTTTGTTAGATGGATTACTGTTAATTTATTATGCTGATCTCTTCTGTTATAACTACTTTTAATGTAACATATTCTCACTTACCACTGTCTCATATTTTTTCATCCTCCTCTCACTTTGTTTTTCTTTTTGCATGCCCTGAAGGATATGTTCGCTTCATTGCTGTAGCAGCAGCAGCAAGTCAGCTAGTAGGGGGCCCCATTAGGGATGACTCCCAACATGTCGTCGTTGCAGTGTCTATGGGGGTTTCAAGTTGTGTTGTTGATTACGGACCAAATGTCAGCAGTCTCTGGGAGGCCCCCTCTAGCCACTCGCAAGCAGCAGCTAGTAGGGGGCCCCATTAGGGGGGATTCCAACGTGTTGTCGTTGTTGCAGTGTCTATAGGGGTTCCATCGTATTGTCATTGATATGGACCAATGTCAGCCATCTCTGGGGGCCCCCTTCCAGCTCGGGGCCCTAGGCAATTGCCTAGTTTGCATGTCCGGTTGCAACGGCCCTGCGTCACACTATCCAGGCACCAATGCAATATAAGTTAACCTGCGAGACAGTGGAGCACAAAGGCTCTGGAGAAGAAGCCGAGTCAGTGACATGCAGTACAGCCAAGTTAGCGGGATGCAGTAACAGGACATGAGTGTATGCAAAGGAGAGAGACAGAGAGAGAGAGAGACAGAGAGAGAGAGACAGAGAGAGAGAAGGAGAGAAGGTACTCTGTGTATTATAGGGGGGCCCCCCGGCAGACTAGGCCTAAGTCAGCCTAACTAGGGGCTGGTACAAGGCAAGCCATCCCTAACTATAAGCTTTATCAAAAAGGAAAGTCTTAAGTCTAGTCTTAAATGTGGAGACAGTGACTTTAGGGACCACGAGTAACCCTGCATTCTCAGAGCGCAGTGTTCTGGTGTGTTCTGAATTAGCTGGAGAGTTTTTAAAGACTTATTAGAGCTACCTGATCATAGGGAGTTACAGTAATCCAGCCTAGAGGTAACAAAAGCGTGGACCAATTTTTCTGCATCTTTTCGGGTCAGGATAGGCCTAATTTTCGCAATATTACGTAGATGAAAAAACGCAGTCCGTGAGGTTTGTTTTAAATGAGAATTAAAAGACAAATCTTGGTCAAATATTACTCCGAGGTTTCTATGGTAATACTAGAGGCCAGAGCAATGCCATCCAGGGAAACTATATCATCAGATAAAGAGTCTCTGAGTTGTCTGGGGCCAAGAACAGTAACTTCAGTTTTGTCTGAATTTAAGATCAGGAAATTGGTGCTCATCCAGGTTTTTATGTCTTTAACCCTTAGATGCCTAAGTGGTCAAAAATGACCCCAGGGGTTGTTTTTCTTCAATATATACGGAATTAAAAGTTTTTTATCATTTCATATTCCAGGTATTCCTCATAAAACATGTTTTTGACATGAGGCCATTTGCATTTAAAAAAAAAATTATATACATTTTAAGAAATTGTTGTTTTTGTATCACAACCAGGGCAGGAATTTCACGAGGGCCATGAGGGCCATGGCTCTTGTGCCCTCTTCATTTGGCCCTGTGCCCTTGAAAAAAATATCTGCCTAAGGCCACAGTGGACTTGATGCCCCGCCTGCACTGCCCCAGGTGATTTTGTGGTTTTCTCCTCTGCCTCTTTCCTGTCAACACGGGTTTGACACCTGCGTCTATTGAGAAAAAAATGCTATGACATTCTGGACTCTTATTGAACAACATCAAATGAGATGATGCGCACATCACCAGTGGGGGGTTTGATTCGAGCCTGGCATGAACCGCTCGGATGACGGGCTGTAACGACAGTTTGACACTGGCCAACCAGGAGACTTCATCAAACGCCCGGGCAGGGATTGGTACCGAGACCCGGTATTAAACAACCCAAGGCAAGTTTAATCAACACTGTAATAACAGTAAGCTCCGCCATTATCGGCGTTACTTTTTAAAGTTTCTGTTTCATGTATCATCATTCTGCAGTGGGGCCGTGGTGCAGATAAAGGGAATATAACTTCAAGATTACTCTGGTTAACGACAACTACACTTGTTACTGTGAGTAAGTGTGATAAAACCAATACTTTATCAATACATGTGATCAGCATGTAGAAAAACATATTTCAACCACATCTGTCCGCAGTCTCTCATTCACCGCTATTATGATTTATGATCGCGTCGACACAAGCACATCGCGCTCGCGGTGCTAACAACAAAATGTTAAAGACAAACTAAATGAAAGCTGTCTGTAGGTAGGCTAAAGCTTCTTTCACACAGAGCGCGCTTTTCGCGGCGCCCACCGCGGGGTAGGGTGCAGAGCAGGCGGAGAGCAAGGCGCGCAAGACAGGATTTGGGGGAGTACAGGCTCGTTCAGGAGCTACAGCTCCATGGTGACCGCTTCCGGGTCTACTTCAGACTCTTCTCTGCTACTGGACGCGCCGAGGTGTCATCACAGTGTGTTGCAGTGAAATTAAAGAATGTTCAATTCGAGTGCAGGCTGGCGGGGCGCAGACGCCGCAGTACACGCTCTCTCGCGCGCCGCTCAACTCGGCGGCAGAGTGGTGCGCTCTTGCGCTGCGGTAGCACATACATAATGAATGGGTTCGTCGGTGGAGGTCTGCGCTTTGTGCGCTCTGTGTGAAAAGGGCTTAACACTTTAGGCAGCGACCTGCAGACAGTGAGTGTCCTCAGTAGAGGAGGGACAGAGAGCAGGATGAATGACTGATACTGATGTTTGTCTTCATGCTGAGATAGCGTTACTTTCTTCACTCAGTGTTGTGATGTCAGGAGGAATATTTATATTCCAGTAAGATATTATTAAATTTTAAATAGTGACTTTGTTGTTGTAAACATGACTGTTGCTGCCATGGTCTCTATAAAACTATATCCTGTGTAACTGACCTATATAAGGAAAGCATCAGGAGGTGAGGTGTGTGCATGTGTGTGTGTGGAGGAGAGGAGAGAAGGGGATGCTGGTAGAGAGATAGTGTGTGTTGTTAGATACTGTTAATGTCACTTATTATGCTTCTGTGCATTGATTGCTCTTTTTTATTCTGTTTCTGCATCATGTTGAGGAGGGCCATGCCTGTATCTATAAATGTATGTACAAAAAAAAAAAGTGGATCGGTTGCTCGCTGCTAAAAATGTGTTATCAAAACATTATCTAGTTTTGAAACAGTAATTGAATAGCCCTGCTGTAGTTTATTTGTTAACTATCTAACAACACATCAAAAATAAGCTAATTGTAAGCCAGTCGTGTTCAGTGAATCAGTTTATCATGTACACTCAAAACATATTTAGGCCTAATATTTAAGATTGTTTGCTTATAAATACATGAACCTGGTTGTTCTATATTTAAAACACATTGGGTTTATTAGTACTATTAAATAAATCACATTATTACTTAGTATACTCATTATTATTACTTGAGCTTGTTTTAGTTATTCATTTCACAGATAGTTATACATCCTTAGTCCTTAAATTCATTATGAACGTGGACTTAAAATCATTGTTTTATTTTATGGCCTTGCTGCCCTGGCTTTTGGCCTTTGTGCCCTCAAAAAATTGACAACACGAAAGGCCAAGTGGCCTTGCCCCTAAAATGACGAAATTCCAGGCCTGATCACAACCCCACTCTTCCATAAGTGGGGTCAAAAATGACCCCAAGCATTTCCCAGGAATCTTTGATTCTTATCAACTGTGACTGTCAGGTATACATTTACTGTCACACTTACACATCGAATGCCAGCAGTCTCACCACCCAGGAGGATTTTTATACAGCAGCATACATGTTAGTATTATATTCGTTTTATATCTTGGAATACATATGACGTTATAAAATATGAACTTATTTTCCACATCCATGACTTTTGTGTGATAAAGTATAGTATTATTGTCATCAAATCAGCCTACTTTGTAGTTAGCTAATACTAGCTAACTAAGTTAGCTAGTGTTAGCTAACTACAATGTAGGTACTAGTTAGCTAACTACTATTTAATGTTAGTAATGTAATGTTAGCTAGCTAACATAGAGATGATTCATCATTAACATGAACAAACTGAAAACGATCAGATAAATAAGATTTAAACCAGCATAGTGCAGAACCTTTTAGGCCAATTAAATGTTCCAGTCTCTGTAGCAAAATTTGATGGTCAATTGTGTCAAATGCCGTACTAAGATCTAATAAAACAAGTACAGAGACGAGTCCTTTGTCTGAAGCAATCAGAAGGTCATTTGTAATTTTAACTAGTGCTGTCTCAGTGCTATGATGCACTCTAAATCCTGACTGAAATTCTTCAAATAAATTATTATCATGGAGAAGATCACACAGCTGGTCTGCGACTACTTTCTCAAGGATCTTTGAAATAAAGGGAAGATTAGATATTGGTCTATAGTTGGCTAACACCTCAGGATCCAGGGTGGGCTTTTTTAGAAGAGGTTTAATTACAGCTGCCTTAAAGGACTGTGGTACATAGCCTGTTAATAAAGATGTATTGATCATGTCTAATATATGGGTGTTAACTAAAGGTAAGACTTCCTTGAGTAGCCTAGTTGGGATGGGGTCTAAGAGACACGTTGATGATTTAGATGAAGAAATCATTGTGGTCAGTTGTTGAAGACGAATTCGGGGAGAAGCTATCTCGATATATATTAAGTCTTACAGCTGTGTTTGAGGGCAGACAGGTTCCGTTTGAGGGCAGGAGGTCATGAATTTTGCCTCTAGTTAGAATTTTGTCATTAAAAAAGCTCATAAATCATTACTGCTAAGGGCTAAAGGAATACAAGGCTCAATAGAGCTGTGACTCTCAGTCAGCCTGGCTACAGTGCTGAAAAGAAACCTGGGGTTGTTCTTATTGTCTTCTATTAATGCTGAGTAATAGTTTGCTCAGGCATTGTGGAGGCCCTCTTATACGTTTTGAGACTTTGTTCCCAGACTAAACGAGATTCTTCCAGTTTTGTTAATCGCCAATTCCTTTCAAATTTTTGCGATATTTGTTTTAATTTTTGGGTTTGAGAGTTGTACCAAGGAGCGAACTTTCTTTGCCTTGTTAACTTCATTTTAAGAGGTGCTACAAAGTTGAGTGTTGTTCGCAGCGAGCATGCAGCGCTATCGACAAGATGATCAATTTGGGAGAGTTTAAAGTCGGTACGGGAAACCTCAGTTACAGAACGACATGGTATTAAATTTAACGTCGATGGAATCTTTGCCTTAAATTTTGCGACAGCACTATCTGATAAACATCTAGTATAGTGACTGTTGCTGAGTGGCATGTAATCGAGTAAAAAGAAATCAAAAGTTATTAAATAATGATCTGATAGAGAGGGATTCTGTGGAGAGACTGTTGTATGGATCGATGCACATGTCAGTGCATTGATCCGGTTAGCTGTGCATCTTGATGCAAAGAGGTCCCAGCGGTAAGAGTATGCAGCCCTCGTGGATGGTGCCCAAGCACTCTGCATGGTCTGAACCGCTGACTGCCCAAGTCCCAAGCCTAACAAACCAGCCGTCTCAGGGGCCAGGCCCAAAGTTTGAGCCCCTGTGGAAAAGGATGGAGCAGGGCCCCCTGCACCTGACTCCCACCAGACAGGGAGCTCCCATTGCCTCCCAGCCAGGAGAGGCACCACCTCTGAGAACCATGTCATGTGGGCCCAAACAGGGCAGATGGCTCAACAGGCAGTTTGAGCAGACATGCCCTATCCTCTGACTGTGACAGCCAGAGATGGTGCCCACCCAAAAAGCTTTGGAAGAAGTTGTAGCTCAGCTATTAGATCCGTACTACACCCCTCTTCTAGCTGGCCAACCAGATGGTGCTGGTGCAGGGACAGTATGGCACCCGTGCTTGCCGGCTGTGTCTGGACTGCCACGGCTTCATGCATTTTTCCCAACATGCCAGCAGTTTGCCTTACCCAGGAGGGACTCTGACGGAGCCACCAAGGCAGCCAAAGCCTGATCCATGGGGGAAATGGCCCACAGCCATACGACAACAGAGCCCTCTGCCGTCGGTGTTGTAAACCAACTCCTGACCACCTCCTTGAAATCAGAAAGGAGAGGCACATGGAGCCGTGTGGGTCGCCCCCTTGTTTCATTTTCGAAACGGGAAGGGGCAGGACCTTGATCAGCTGGCAGGTCAAGCCCCAGTGCCAAAGCAGCCCAGCCAAAAATTTCCTTAAGGAGAGGTGACTGCTGGTCATACTCCTCTACAGGCACTCGCTGCCCCTCTGAGGTCAACTCATCATTCTCTAAGGGCTCAAGCCCAAGCATGTCTATCTCCTCCTCTGACCCAGGGGGAGGAAGGGCTCCTGTCCAACCCAGCAGAGGGCCCAGGTGCAGGGATGTTCCTATATGACACAGTCCACTCACCCCCTACTGAAACTGTAATAATGGAGGCTGGGGAGCACCCTGATGGGCCCCCCTTCCCCCATTACCAGACCTGCCAACCTAGGGTGCTTAGCTGGCTGCAGTCCCTGAGAAATGGCTGGTGGACATCTGCCAAATAAATGGCAACAGGCTTCCCTTTGCGTACCAGACATGCAGAAGTAGTTCATGAATGAAGCTGGATTATCAGGAGCAGCCACTGCATGCTTAATTCCCAAACATAACACACAACTAGTCCATACCCGGGGGTGTGTTATGTATAGAGGAATAAGAAATAAAAAACAGTATATTATAGAGGAGATGCAAAATCAGAGCACTGTAAATGCACTGTGTAATAAATATTAATGTAAGACAAACAATGCACACTGTATTTAGAAACATGCTTTATGGCAAAATACATGGAGCATAGTTTTGGCTGACGGCACGGAGGCACGCGCGTGTGCTGGTACTGGTACCAGCACTGGTACTGGTACTGGTGCACGCAGGTACACACATACAGGTTTCGAACCGCAAGAGTTGGAGATAAAGGCTTCCCAGCCAAACTGTGGTCCCAGCGCAGGTGTAAAATGCAAAAACGGCATTGTGGCTGTCTGCACATGACCCGCGCAGCTGCGCATGCGCGGGTCATGTGCAGACAGCCACATGACCCGCGCATGCCCATTCTATACTCTATTTTTGTTGATGATTTGGCGTATGTATTAAAAAAATGCTGATTTGGCCATGTATGCTCACGATACAACCATATATGCATCCGCAGAGACCTCTGAGCAAGTAAATGAGTTGCTTCAACAAGAGTTAATGCTGTTTTTTTGCTGGTGCTGATATTGATCAGGTGAAAGAAGCCAAATTACTGGGCTTAACTATAGACAAAACACTATCATGGTCTACTCACATTAAAAATATAGTGACGAAAATGAGTATAGGAATCTCCAGCATCAGAAGGTGCGCCCGCTTTTTTACTGATACAACAGTTAGAATGGCTGCACAGTCCTTAATTTTGTCCCATCTGGACTATTGCTCAACTGTCTGGTCTAGTGCATCAAAACGAGATCTTACTTTACTCCAACATGCTCAAAATAGAGCTGCATGCTTGATACTTCAATGCACGATTAGAACAAAGGTGAATGTAATGCATGCCAAGCTTTTGTGGATGACAGTAGATGAAAGAGTGGCATACAACCTTATTTTGTGTTTGATAACATTTGTGTTTTGCATAAACCTTTGAGTCACTTTGAGTTGAGTTTTGAGTTGAGTCACCCTTTGAGTTACTAGCAACTGCTGATAGACATGGCCATAATACCAGACAGGCCACAAGCTACCGTTTAACCCAATCTAAGCCTAGAACGAACACACTTAAGAAAACAATGTTATTAAGAGTTGCAGCACATTTGAATACTCTGCCTGAATACTTAATCCTTATTGGAAATAAGTCCAATTTCAAAAAGACATACATACATAAAGGAATTATGTTTCGTCCGGTTTGATGTTTTCACCACTGGCAATGATACTGTTATTTTTACATGACCTCTTATTTATTGTTTGTTATGTTGAGGCAGATCTCTCTTGGTCACAAATACATATTTTTGTATAAGACACATACTTTGTTATAAATACATATACTATATTTATATAAATACATATACCAACATGTACCATATTGTATACCTCCTGTTTACCTCCTGTTTTTTGTATACTTCTTGTTTGATGTCGAAGCAGATCTCTCTGGGTCATATACACCTCTTAATTGAGAGGCTACTTGTATTATATTTAAGACTGTATTTTACTTTCTTTGTTTTTTCTGAACAAGTGAATGACATGCACTGAGGTTTTTTTGTTAACTGCTCTGAATGAACTGCACAAAAAAATTTTTGGTGTTAGTTTGTGTTTCAATGTGGACCCCAGGAAGAATAGTCTTCACTACTGGTGACGACTAATGGGGATCCGTTTACAATAAACAATAAACTTGCTCCTTTTTGGTCTTCCTCTTAAGTCCATCCACAAACTTCAGCTGGTCCAGAACTTGCATAATCACCAGAACCCTCTCCATCAATCACATCAGTCCTGTACCTCAGAAGCTTAAATGGCTCACAGTAAAATATTGACTTCAAGATCTTACTCCTCATCTTAAGGTGCGGACACACCAAACTGACATCAAAGAACTAGATGAAAGCCAACTGTTCGTCGTCTACGTCGCCTCATGTCACCTCACGTCGCCCTGTGTCAATTGCATTTGAACACACTACACGGACTACATCCGACGGGAGAAGAATTAAAATGCTGTCAACTAGCAGAGGATACCACCATCTTCCTGCAGAACAAAGGTGAAATTAAGAAGGCTGGACTGCCTTGGCAGTTTTTCCTTGGTTTCTGGATTAAAATTAAATATCAAGAAATGCAATCTTTTCCCTTTAAAGATAGATTGGATGACTTAGCTGAAATATGCGGTATTCCTTTAAAAGATGTGGTATCTTACTTGGGTATTAAGGTCTGTAAAAACCAGGTGGATAGAGTGGCTATGAATTTTAACCCATTAATCGAAAAAATACAGAAAAAGTTTGATAGCTGGCTATTGCGTGAATGGCCATATATTATTATCAAAAAGTGAAGGTTTGTCACGGCTTATTTATACAGCTATGGTATTGAATGTTCCTCTTGCTTTAATGAAAAAAAAATGATTCTAAACTCTTCAACTTTATCTGGAGAAACAGACCTCAAAAAGAGTGTTTGTTGCAACTCCTACTCCAACGGTGGTCTTAATGTCCTTGATTTCAGTACATCAAACACAACATTAAAGGTAAAATGGTTAAAACATTATAAGGGAAGAATAAACTGTGGTACACCATTAGAAATTTAATCTTTGATAGAATAGGTGGTATGGATTTCCTCTTATAATGCAACTTTAATATTGACATAATTCCAATTCAGTTATCTAGTTTCCACAATCAAGTTCTTTTATCCTGGATAATTACATACAAACACAACTTTTCTCCACACAAATGTTTAATTTGGAATAATAAATATATTACATACAAAAAGAAATCCCTATATATTGATAGTTTGGTTAAAAATGATATTTTGTTGGTGACATAACTACTAAACAATGACAGAGTGTTATTGTCATACTGATTTTCTTAGCACATATGGAGTTCCTATTACACCTAAGGAATATGCAATTGTCTTTGATGCTATACCCTCTGGACTCTTGAGACTTTTACAGGGATGTAGCACCTAAGGTATTAATGCACAGTTCACTTCTAACATAATGTTGGGGGATATACGCTTCACAGAAAGAAAATACAACAACCGTCATATTCGGGATCTCTGCCAAGAGACGGCAATTTCATCTGCTAGGGCATTCTAGGACTCAAAATTTCAATATATTAATTGGGACTCAGCTTGGCTGATTAACAAGAAGTATTGTGTCACCAATAAAGTTAAGGAAGTTTCTTTTAAAATTTTGCATTCAATTTATCCAGTCAACAAACTAATTTCAAGATACAGAAACATAGACAAAAACTGTGTGTTGCCCCAGTGTCAGATTATTTTGGTTTGATGTGAAATTTTATTTTAGGATTTTGACTGGTCATTCTATTGACCTTGACTTGAAGGACATTATTTTTTATTTTTCTAAAGAAGACAGAATTGATCGTAAGAAACTTTTCATATTAAACCTGTTTATTTGGAAAATTCTTCATTCACAAATGTAGATGGTCAGAGAGGAAACCACGGATCCAGCAATTCAAGATTGAATTGAAACACTACATTGGAACATTAAAAGGACTGAAGAACATCAAAGCAGCCAAAACCATGGACATCTGCAAAAACTTGAAGATTTTCATTGATTGATTATTATTAATCAATTATTGTTCTGATACCCCTATGTTTTGTACGTCTTGTATGTTAAGTATGTCTTGTATTGTCTGGTATGTATTGTATATTTTTTGTATGATTGCTAATATGTTAATAAAGCATTTAAAAAACAACAAAAAAAAGACTACATCCGACGGCCAAGTGGCACGTACGTTCTGCGCCTGCGTGAGAGAGTGGTACCATAGACATATCTACATAGGCACCGTGTTGACTGCTGCAGTGGATTGGAGAGGCGTGCCAAAAGCGCAGCCATCTTTGTACAGTACCACTCGCTCCTACAGCGCATTACGTCTATAGAGGAATGACATGTTTGCACTATTAAAGTGATCATAAATCGCTCAATTGTCAACATATATTCACGCGGGTTGTTTGTTACAAACGTCAGACATAGAGGACAGACAGACAGACAGACAGACAGACATAAATAGAACAAAAGGAACCCAGGAAATGTTTAGGCGTGTTCAGGTCTTTATTTAGAGAATTGCTTGTAGGGTATATATTGCATTTGATTATTATTATTATTATTGTTATTATCATTATCATTGTATTATTATTATTATCATCATGACTATCATTATAATGATATTGCTATTATCATTATCATTTTGTTATTATCGTTATTATTATTATTTTTATCACTATTATAATGATATTGCTATTATCATTATCATTTTATTATTATCATTATTATTATTATTATTACTATCACTATATTATAATTATATTACTATTATCATTATCATTTTATTATTATCGTTATTATTATTATTATCACTATTATTATAACTATATTGCTATTATCATTAGGCTATTTTATTATTATTATCGTTATTATTTTTATTATCACTCTCATTATTATCATTATTATTATGGCAATTCAGCTACAAAAAAATGCCACTTGAGGGAATTTGAAGACATTTCCAACTCGTAATGGTGTGTAAAAATGAAGTCTGTCTTGGATTAACACTTTATTAACATGCGAGTCTTAAAAACACCTACAAAAGGCCGGGTGCCAAATGACTTAAAACAAGCTCGTAAGGAGGCTCAAAAGGACAAAAATACTAATACGACACACCCATTTAGACGGTCACACACACAGGCACAGTTGAAAAACTGTGTGGCTTCCCCAGATTCTAATCACCTGTGCCGGACTACAAATGTGGATAGACAGGGAGAAACACACGCAAGCCTAAGACGTGGTAAGATACGATATTCCTCACTAGCTATATGAAGTGACTGATAACAAGATCTGTATAATGGATTGTAAAGAAATTCGTCAGTTTTTTATTTTGTAGACAATTGATCTGGATTTATAGTGTGATGGGATGACAGCACAATGATGCGTGTGATCACTGGAAAGCTCTGCTCCTGCGCTCCGGTTCCGCTGTTTCACGTGATGTGTAGCTTCTCGCTAATGGTTCGCGGAGAATATCCATAGAGAAGAACAGGTGTGAATTTGGGCGCACTACGCGTCGTTACTTTATAACCTATATGGTTAAAAAGCCTCTTGGATCAGCTGGAAACTTTAGCCATGTTGATCTTGGATGTGACCGCTGCGCAGTGGCGCTGCCTCATGTGATGTCGGAATAATTGGAAAAATGAGTTTCCGACTGTAAAGCAATATTTCAGTGGAAACGGTTGACGACGTGTTTTTTTTTAAACATTTTGAGTGATAAAATACAACACATCTTCTTTGTAGTGTCCATGATGTCTCCACATTAGGACTTAAACGCTCATGAACATACAATGAAGTAAGAACGACTTCCTGACATGGGAAATCGGACCATCCGAGGAGCACATGAATTATACTTGGTGGTTTACGTATGACGAAAACACGTTGGGGCAAGCCCTCCCGGAACACATAGAGATTGCATTGGAGTGCCTGCATTTAGAAAAAAAAGCATTTTACATGGAAGTCTATGAGAGTGAGTCGGGCGATTTCCAGCCAGGCTGATATCGCCCCAAAGGGCCGGAATGTGACTTCACACTGCCTCTGATTGGATATTCAGAGGCAGGACGAGCTGTTTCAAGTGAAAATTATCAGAATAATTAATATATTGTGTGTATATATGACAATAATGATGATGATAATCATACATTTATTATCATCATCTTTCTTTTCTTTTGTGGCTCAAGGAGGGGCGGTGCCCTATCGCCATCTATTGGCCAGCCGCCCCTGCTCCACGGACTGTTACATCCAGACAGTCCCTGTGTTTCCTCCGCAGGCTCCACTTCACTCAGCTGCCCAATAAACCCACTGCTTCTTCCCACTTTAACCTGAATAACAAACCAGGGCTTGGTGCTCCGGTTGTATCCAAACGGAGGGCCGGGGCTAGTTTAGAGACTAGCGTAGGCTAACTGGCTGTGCTTCCCTCCAGTCATGTTGTGCCTAACACTCCAGTAGCTGCTCCCAGCTAGCCCCGGCTCTCCGTTTGGATTCTAATGGAGGGCTGGGGCTAGCTGGGAAGCTAGCGGAGGCTAACTGGCTGTGCTTGCCTCTGGTCATGCTGCGGCTAACGCTGCGCTAGCCGCTCCCAGCTAACTCCGGTTTGTTATTCAGGTTAAAGTGGGAAGAAGCAGCGGATCTGTGGGCAGCTGAGTGAAGTGGAAACTGAGGAGGAAGCACCGGTTAGCCCCGGTTTCACTACAGGCAGATTCACTCGCTACAGGGGCGAGGAAATAAAACCTAATCAGCCAAGTGATCTCTCTCACCGACAAGCGCTGCCACCGATTCAACATGCTCAATTGGCCCAAAAGCTGCCAAAGTGCCGACGGCGCGGGACACACCACAAAAACTAGGCCGACAGATGCTCACCAACGGCCCGACTTTGGTCGACAGCTGACCGTCGGCTTGGTGTGTCAGTGCCTTTAAAGGCCATCCACAACCTAGCTCCTCCATACCTCTCCCAACTCATGCACATCCACACCCACACTCTCAGGTCTTCCTCTTTCATTCACCTCAATGTCCTGCCAGCCCACCTGACAACCAGGGGGTCTAAAGCATTCAGCCACCCTGCCCCCCGCCTCTTGAACTCCCTCTCACCAGACATTCGTAGCATCAACTCACTCAACTTTCAAATCCTGCCTAAAAACTCACCTCTTTCAAATAGCCTATTCAGTTTGACTCCTGTCTGTCTTGCCACACATCCACTTTTTACATAGAATTTTTATTTTCTGTAAACTTGTCTTGCTGAATATTTATTGGTTGTTATGTGAGTATTATTTTATTATTTAGTTATGATGTAACTTTATTCCTTTTCACATGGACTTTTTTTAATCTGCTTTGTACTCAGACATGTCAAGGACGCTTTTAACACTACAATCTGCCACAATACACTCCCCTTTTGAACTGAACAAGCATGATTGACCTTTAACGTCTTTCCCACACCTGATCAATCAAAGGGAGTCTCCCCCTGCTGTTGTGAACCCTGTATGGTGCCAAGTGGGTTCATCTTTTTCTCACACCTCCTCATGTCAGTCTGTCATCCCTGTTGTAATTAATAGGCCCATTGAATGTTGCACTAATATAACACACAGGATATATAATTTAATCCCTGTACAAACCAACCCCTATGCTGGCCAAAGTATACCTGTGGAAATGGCTCTCTTAAATGTAAGATCTCTTTCTAATAAGAGTTTTATTTTGCACAGTTTCATTTTCTCTAATAACTCAGACCTCTTATTCTTACCTGAGACATAGTTGACGCCTGGAAACCACAGCCAGTTGCTTGAGCTCTGTCCCCCCAGTTTTGAATATTTGAGCTCTCCAAGGGACTGTGGCAAGGGTGGTGGCCTCGCTGCTGCTTTTAAATAATGTTTTAGTCGTTGCCCCATCACTTAAGAGAGATTCTCTAGTTTTGAGGCTTCTATTTTTAAAATATGTGGCACTGTACCAGTTCTTTGCCTTATGATCTATCACCCACTGAGACCAAATGCTGGCTTTATACATGAATTTTCTAAACTTTCATCTTTTGTTGTGTTAAATTTTGATGAAGTTATTGTTGTTGGTGTTTTAAATAAATGGGGCAGCAGTAGCTCAGTCCATAGGAACTTGGGTTGGGAACCGGAGGGTCGCCTGTATGGAGCGTGGACTGGTAGCTGGAGAGGTGCCAGTTCACCTTCTGGGCACTGCCAAGGTGCCCTTGAGCAAGGCACTGAACCCCCCAACCGCTCGGGGCGCCTGACCAAGGCAGCTCCCCCACTCTGACATCTCTCCACTTTGTGCATGTACAGGTCCTGTTTGTGCATGTGTGTGTCTTTCGGACCTGTGTGTTAATGACAAAAAGAGTGAAAAAATTGAATTTCCCCTCAGGGGGATTAATAAAGTATATTAAATTAAATTTTAAATTAGCCCCTTTTCCACCGCAGGAACTTTTCTCATTTACCCGGGATTTTGAAAAACCTCCAGGCGTTTCCACTGAAATTACTTGGGTAAAAAACTTTCACTCAACCCCAAACTTTCCCTGAAAAAAGTTCCTAGTAGGCGGGTAGGACTTTTCACATTACCCGGAATTCTTGAGGGGCAGGGCTATGTGCTGACGAACACTGAGGGCCCTATTTAGATGGTCTAAAGCGGACGGTGGAGGGTGCATAATCCATGTCGCAAGTGTCATTGCTATTTAGATGCAGGCGCAGTTGTCATTTTCACGCCCTGCGCCCTTGTCGTCAAACTAGCAAATGAACTTGCGCTTCTCTGGGTGTGTTGGTCTAAAAATGAGGAGTGGTCAGGCACAGTCATGACGCGTTGCTAGTTAGATGGCGTAAAAAGCAAATGCGCCACTGACCAACAAAAACCTGGTCTAAAGTCAACGGCACAGTATTTCGCTGTTAAACAGGTTAGTAATATGCGTCTCTAGGCGGGTGCACAACGCGCGTGCACTCTGCTCCGACACACACGGAGCAGCCACACATATGCAAAAGATAACAAATAAAAATATGATTACAATGTGAAAGGATATTATTGTGCACATTAAAATATTTATCAGAAACACGTCTTAATGGTCAGTCATTAATCAGAACGATCTAATCGCAGTAATAATGATCATCATAATCCGGGAGGTCCAAGCTGCAGTGTCCGAATATACGGAACTGCGAGCAGACCTCCACGGGCTGATGATGCATAGCCTGTAAAATGAACTTGTCTTTCCCAATTGAATTGTGATCATTTTGGCATGTAAATCACAAAATCAAAGATGTGAAAACGTTTCATAAACTTTATTTTGACATAAACACAACAATAACCAGCTTCTGTGAACTAAAAATGTAAACTTATAGCCCTACAAGTACAAATGTATATGTAAAAAAAAGCTTTTAGAACGTAAAAGTGAAGATCATCTTGTCAGGAAGAGGAGGAGGAGGAGGAGGAGGAGGAGGAGGATGACCCCAGCTCCGCAGCCAGTGCGCAGCCAGACCAGACGGCCCGGGTGCAGCCACGGGACCAGCCCTTCCTGCACCTTCAGGCAGGGGGGTTCAGGATGCTGGAGAGGGAGCTGGGCTCTCTAACCTCCCGGGTTAAAATAAAATAAATTGAATAATTTACAATTTGTTGACAGCGTTTCTCTCGTGCGCGCTCTCTCTTTCTCTCTCGCAGTCTCGCTCTGTTTCTTTTCTTTTGGCTTTTCTAAGATGACAGATGCTGAATATATACTCCCTATCTGATGCTGTGGCTGTTTGTGGCTGGCTGAGAGGCATGTGAACTTATTAGATTGCAGCTGTGTTAATCAAATCAGGTTGGGTTTCCATTACGCGTGCCAAACGTGCCAAACGGTGCCAAACGATGCCAATCCCCTTTGATCTGACATCGGATGTGATGGGACAGTCGATATGTTATAATTCACAGAGTAAGTCCAACCCTTTTAGACTCTCCGTCATGGCACACAGTCTGAAAACGCGCTGTCTAACTAGCAAGTGACTGGGACACGCCCATGCGCCGCACGCCTGGCGCTTTGCGTTTTAGACCATCTAAATAGGGCCCTGATTGTTGGACTCACACTTGCAGCGTTTCGCACTTCGTGGTACGTCAGCCACTGCAAACTTTATTTCACTTCTACAGGCTCCACTTCGTTTGTGTTTCGATTTAGGATGTGTATCTAAACCCAGTACAAAATTAGCCCCGGGGCTAAATTATCAAAGACTGTAGTATTGATTAGCTCTGACGGTATCGGCTCTCCTCTGCGCTCTGTACCGGTGCTGAACTCCCCCCCCCCACACACACATCCACATCCACAGATACACAGATGTGACACAGTAACCGTTGAACAGACGAGCGGCGGCAGTGGAAACGAACTGAAGATAACTCGAAAATGACTTGAGTTGAGGGCAGCTACACTCGTTACTGTAAGTGACATTAAACTATTAAACCTTAGAGAGTAAGAAGCCAATACTTTATCAATACATGTGTTCAGTAAGCATGAACATGTAAACATGTAGACAGCGATATTCAATATGCTCTGTCCACAGCAGGCGCTCCGGATTCATTTCAGAAGTTGGGGGGCCAAAAAGTGCTGTGCGTCTGGGGCTTGTCACCGTGTGGGCGTGGCTACCTGTCTAATGTCCAGTTAATAATAGGGACTAGTTAAAGGTGATCAGGGATTGAAGTAGCCTACAGCCTGAGTTGAGTGTGAGCTTGCGCAACAGCGGCAACAGTGTGTTTTAGTGAAAGCAGCAGTATCTTGCAGCAAGTTACAGCTCATCCTCTCTCATTAAAAAGATGGCGAAGAAAGACAAAGAGTCAGATAATGTATTTAATCACGAACTTTATCTTGGGAGGAAAAAAGCCAACAGTTTATTTCTTAACAGTGTTTGCATGAAACCTGAACACTTTGAACCCTTTATGGATAGGGCTGTACCCAAATATTTGGATATTCGAATATTCGTTTCTATGGGTAGGTATTCCTTAAGAAAATTTGGTATTCGATATTCTTTTTTTTTTTTTTTTTTTTTACATATTTTTATATAGCTGTTTTTTCGTTATCTTTTGAATTTAATATGAATTATGGAACCATTTTTGTCAACGTTTGTTTCCCCCATTTTGTACAATTAATTATTGTTTAAAGTTTCAACAAGTTTCTGGAGTGCGTGACACAAGTGTGTTTTGAAAACGGCCGCGGACTGTCACCTGCTCAACGCATCATTACCTTCGGATGCCGTGACAATAATAGCCTAATGATTGTAATAATAATAATAATGTCAAACTATCATTTACAGACCGATTTAACAGACGATCACTGCTGCCCGACCCGCAGCAGGTCCATTTGCGGGTCCGCGGGTTACGGGTTGACCTGCGCATCACTACTCAGCTCAGTCTATAAAGGCTGTACACACAACAGTAAGGCTATAGACATTATATTCTATTCAGGCCGGCAGAACCAGCAGCGCATCGGCTCTACAGTGCACGGCACTGCTGATTAACCATTTTATTGCAGCACAGAGTGTCTGCCAGCAACCAATTACTTGCAGAGGCTTCCTACAACTTGTGTCAACGGTTCCGATTTAATCAGAAGAAAAATTAAACAGGATGACTAGCCAATGTGAAAATCAAAAGAAAGTATAGAATAATGTAGCCTACTGAAGGAGACTGTTGTGCCATCACATTTTTTGTTTGAGTTTGAGAGCAAAGATCTGGTTGCCGCTGTGCAAAACTCCACAATACAATTCTCAAATTTGATTGAAAATCAATTTCGGAGTGGGGATGGTTCGGAACGGCGGTGTTTCGGAATGGAGGGCTGTCCCCTGTTGGAACATTGTTGCATGGCTGCATATCACATCAAAAGCATAGATCTATGCATTCATGATATGAAAGAGATAAATGTAAGTCAGACAAATTGAGTTTAAATTCAGATTCTTTATTTTTTGTTTTATGTTTGTGTACTACGGGGCCGTGGAGGGGCATTGAGAAAAAAATAAAACACACCAGCGCTAGAAATGTTTGATTGCGAACCAGATAGGCCTACAATTTGGCTCGCTTTTTGATTTATTTCTATTTTTTATAACTGGGGAGTTCTTACAATACGGTGCCAGGGTTAGTGGGGATTACTGCTAGGTGCTGTTGGATAGAGCCAGATGGCTAAGAGTCTACCCGGAGCCTGCCGAGGATGCTCAAGGCTTTACCGGGCTGGTGAGGCAGTAACAGGTACGCACAATTGAGTGCCTGCTGGAGGCTGTATCTTTCTCTCTATGGCCCCTCTCTGTATTTTACCTACTGTATGAGTGCAAGTGAAGAGTGAAAGTCTTTTTTACCGTAAGTAATGTAATATAGGGAGCTTTGATTCGGCTTAAAAATAATGTGGCAGGAGGGTAAAAGTGTTTCATACATACCGGAAGTCCATACCGGAAGTTAATCTTCTTCATGTCTACGATACTGGAAATCCATACCGGAAGTTTCATACATACCGGAAGACCATAACGGAAGTCAGTTTTTTGTTGTTTTTTCCCCCAGAAGTCGGTTTTTAAGTCTGTCTTTTTTATATTATTTATTTTAGCAATACATTTACAAACTTTGAAGCAACCAACAATTATAAATATATATATATATATATATATATATATATATATATATATATATATATAATAAAATAAATAATATTAATATTATTATTATTAATAATAATAATGATAATACAATTATTTCAACAATTATTTCAAATACAGTCATGTTTTGTTTGAAATAACATTGACCTCAACAAGTTAAACCTACAAAAATTGCAGAAAATCAGCAAACACATGAATTTTAGTTGGATTAATTTTTAACAAAGATTAAATAAGGTGAGCACTTTCATTTATTGGCCTACATTTGCAACATGCAGATTACTATCATGTCATTCAAAACAGCTGAAAACCATGGACACAACAAATGTCATACTTACTCTTACATCAGTATGGTTAATTGTATCTATTTAACTATTAAATGAGCCTAATAATTAGAGTGTCATATTGTCATATGTATTCTATTATATTTCAGGAACACATGTAAACACAATATTACACTATTGAACTGGCAACATAAAGAAGACTTGGAGTTCTCTTTTTGGGAACAAGTTTTTATTCCAGATATCCATATCAATCTCAAAAGTAGAAAAAAAAACAAAGAAAAAAAATGGAAAAACAGTAGAATAATTTATTTGTTTGGTCTATAAAATGTAAGAAAATGGTATAAAATGTCAACCACTGTTCCACAAATCCCAAGATCCCAAGATGCAGCCTAAAATGTCTTGTTTTGTCCCAAACAAATATCATTAAACATTACTGTTAAATGTAGAAGTATATGATCTCAAACAGATACTTCTCATCAACATACCATGGAAATGAACTACATTTTCTGTATGGTTTTTCAGGTGCCTCTGGATCGTGCTCTCATTTTTGGTTTTAAATTTGGGGCAGAAAGGACACCCAAACTCGGATGGTGAAAGGGTTGTTTGCCCCAGACTGGCTTCATCACTCAGAATAGAGGGGTGCATCTGAATAAAGGAGAAGTCAATCAACATTGATAGGTGGAAAACATACTGAACATCAACCATATTTGACCGATCTAAAGGACTCATGGTGGAGGAGGCACGACAGCTATTTATGTATCCCTATGTGTATGTGTATTAGTACTCTGCATTACTAAAACATAACACAAATGTATTTTTTGCAGACACCCGGGGCTATGTATATGTTATTTATCTGACCCGGTTAACCCTCGGGGGTGGCTCATGTCGTATACCATGAGACGACTCTCGTTACTATTTTTAGAATATCTCTGGAAAAAAAAGCTGTATATAACTTGATTGCAAGACTGAGGTTATACAAGCATTAATACACAAGGAGACCAGGTGAACCAAAAATTGGGAAAAAAATGGCTTGTGTGCAGTGAGTGTGTGCACAGATGTTTTACACCACAACACACCAAAAAGTGGAGGAACACATATTAACCCTGCTGCAAACTACACATCTAAATTAACCAACACATCAAGCAAGGGCAGTAATAGTCTCTGACCAACATTAACACTGTTTACACAAAGACATTGATGAAAGGGAGTACAAAAGACCTTGAGCAACTAACGTTAAGTTAATACCAATCATGCCCTTGTTTTTACACAACAAATGTAGCTAAACCCACCATCCGGTGGTAGTAATTTGTGCATGCCGAGATTCCCCACATAGACGTCCCCCTAATGATTCGATACATTACGTAGAATTGCATCTTAGAGAACATAACACACGTATAAATAAATATAATGAAGATGATGGCGCATATAAACGCAGCGGCTTGGTACTCTACGCTAGTGCTAGCTACTAGCTACTAGCTAGTACTGCTAGTGCTAAGTGCCGAACAGAATTTCGTTGTACAATGTACAATGACAATAAAGTTGTCTAATTCTAATAATTAAAAGACTCGTTCCCTTACTGCTCTTTCTCCTAGTCGTGCATGTATTGTTTGCATTCTTCTCTTCGTCTTCTCCGTTGTCTTCTTCCTTTTCTTCTTTGGTGAATAATACACACACAGACCAACTTCCGGTATGGACATCCGGTATGGATTGGATATATGGCGGCGCCCATGTCCGCCATCATGTGTGCAGCTGGGTCCCTCTCAATGACTTCTTAAAAATCGCAGTCATTTAATTTAGTCCAGCATGTGTCATAACCGTGGCCACACACTAGATTTAGTTTTTACTCTTGGTCTGAGTATCAGTTGACACTGTTCCATGCAGCACTACCATTATGTTGCCACATCCGTCTGAACTAACCCAAGCAAATGATTTACTAAATAGCTTTAACAATCTCTGTCAAACAACCTTGGATGTCATTGTTCCCAAAAACTACATGTCCAGATCCAGAGGTGGAAAGTAACTAATTACATTTATTCACGCTACTGTAATTGAGTAGTTTTTTGTGTAATATGTAATTTTTTCAGTAGTTTCTGAAATCTGTAATTTTACTTTTAATTAAAGAGGCAACAGATAGCATCTTTTCCTAAAAATGTCATTATGAAAATAATGTGGGTTGCACAGGGTGGTGGCCACAGTAAAATCACACTATCAGCGTTTACATAGGTTACTTAGTGGCTTTGCAAACTTTGTAAAAAGCTTCTGCCACCAGGGGCGAAATTTCGCGGAAAAAAATATGCTTTACGGCAGGAAATGCATCATGTATTGTGAAACTGGTCGGTCAGCCAGTCAGGGACTGGAGCTGGTCCTTATGAGGAGTTGACAAAAGTATGATAAAAAACAGGACACGCACATCCCCGAAGCCCACTGGGTTGGGTGCTAGAGCACAAAGTATCAAAAGCATGAAAAAAGAAAAAAGCGATCCGCACTCCCGTATGCAATTTTTATTATGCGTGATGTTTCGAGCGTGATGCTCATCCTCAGACTGCTAATCATTACAATGAAGTCGCCATCTTAAATACCCACCGTGCAAAGATTACATCACGTGGTACATCTCCAATAGCAGGAGTACAATTCTGCCATATAAAATAAAATATCATGTTTAGCGGTATATGCGATCATGTATAGAAAAATATGTAAACAAATTTATAATATGTAGAAAAATATATTGTGTAGAAAAATATATTGAGGATTTTATATACATATAGAGCTGCAACACCCCACCGCATAAGGTTCAGAAGATACAGTATACAGGTCAGGTTGTTGCAGCCCTACATGAACATGATCAAGTATGACATATAATGATGTACGTTGGTCACAGTACAACACTGTGTGTGTGTGTGTGTGTGTATAAATATATATATATATATATAAAGTATGTGTACCTCCAATCGATAAACACTCCATTATTGGACTCAGGCAATTGGGCCATCATACTGTACTAACTATAAGAGGCGCCTCTATCTAACTAACTACTCCATCCTGTCAGGAGGTATGTAACACTAATGAGAAAACAACAACAGTATATTAGTGAGGACATGAGGGAGACAAGGAGTTATGAGTTATTAAGACAGTGTACATTCAGAGAAAAGGACAAATATCAAAGTCTTCATTAAGGCCTTTAGGGGCTAATGTGCCCAATGTGTGTATCCACAATAGTTCACGTTCTAACAACAAGGACTTGATGTCACCCCCTCTCCGTGGACATTTCAGTGATTCACTACCAATATATCTAAGGGTAGAAATGCTATGTTTAGCCTCAGAGAAATGTACAGCCACCGGACTGGAAGTTACCTTGTTCCTGATGGTACTGCGATGTTCAGTTTTTCTGGTTTTTAAAGCTCAGGTAGTCTTGCCCAGGGGCGGAAATCCCGGGGGGGACAGGGGGGACATGACTCCCCCTTCAATAAAGCTGTACCCCCCTAGAATAATTTGAGACACAATTAATAATTTTTGAACAATGCAGTAGTATTTATTAAAAGCACAATGTAAGCAGTGGTCATTATAATCGCGCAATAATGTGCTATTTAAATCTTAAAAGATTTAGTCCCCCCCTCCCATTCCTACTAGTGGTATATCCCACACTCTTTCCAACGTGCGGGGCTAGCAGCCGTTAGTACTTGGCAGCAGTAGTAGCGTGTGGCTGCCCACATTGCGCATGACGGGTAAGATGTTCACTCGCAGATAAAGTTTAACTTACACAAGTTACAACACATCCCATTTACTGTTACAACAAGCCCCAGGCCCAGGCTGATAATACAAACTGTCTGCAACATTTCTCCTGCATTGTTCAAAAGCCAGAGTTTAGTGATAGTCAGAGAGGACAGGAGAGAAAGAAGAGGGAGAGGACAGGACAAGAGCAGTCAGTGGCGGAGTGGCTCGTAGTTAATATCTGATAGAGAAAAGACTGAAGTGTCAAACTGCGGTAAAAGATGCTGTATAAAAGACAGGCTACAACTTTTTCTCCTTGTCCCCTCCCTGTGATTATTCTCTAAAATTTTACTGTTTATTGTCCCCCCCAACTATGAAATGGGATTTTCGCCCTTGGTCTTGCCAACATATGCCAGACCACATTTTAACATATAGATCACATTAGCTGTGGAGCATGTAATAATGCCTTTGATGTTATATTTTTTGATGTTATATTTTTTACCAGTGTGCGGATGATTAAATGAGACAGTTTTTTGTGTGAAATGGCATTGTTGGCAGCAACCACAAGGATAATTACCAGAAGGTACAGAACCCAGGAAATGTGAAGGGGATGGAGGGGGAGGAGGAGAGGGGAGATCAGCTCTCACCAGCATATTACGCAGGTTAGGAGGTCTCTTGTAGACCACCCTAGGCGGTTTAGCGAGACCATTGTTCAGGGACGGGTCCGTGTCAATAATGTGCCAATGTTGTTTAATTATATTGGCAATGTCCCTGGAAACAGGTGAGTATTGTATGGCACAAACCACTCTGTGTTCGGTCTCCCTGGGCCTGGTGTTGGTGAGGCATTCAGTTTGAGACATGTTAGAGAAACGTGATGCAGCATCTTGGATCCAAGACTCTTTATACCAGAGATGGGGACTTGAGTCGGTTTGGTGGAACTTGTTTTTAATTTATTTGCTAACATTAACCCCAGAAAACGTGAGCGAACATTTCGACCTGTTCATCACAAGACCGGCTGTATGTTTTATGAACGAGCAACACAGGGTTAAATGAGCTAAATGGGTGATTTTGGCCGCTGCCTTGGTTAGTGTGTGTGTGTGTGTGTGTGTGTGTGTGTGTGTGTGTGTATGTGTGTGTGTGTGCACGCGCCGCATGGGGGTCGTCCCTGCAAAGTAAACATTGCAGCAATGAAGTCAATGTTTACTGACAGTTACTTATATCTTGTCTTTTCACTTTATTAAGATCAGATTCTGCAGGTAAAATTACAATAATAAGGTGACTTGACTTGGACTTGACTTGACCTATTACAGGACTTGACTTGACTTGACTTGACATAACCTGTGACTTGACTTGACTTGACTTGCCCAAGAAAAAATGACTTGGGACTTACTTGAGACTTGAAGGTTAAGACTTGAGACTTACTTGAGACTTGCACATGTGTGACTTGGTCCCATCTCTGCTTTATACCCTCTATGTCTAAAGCGGTTCATCAGTTCATTGGTTTGTATATTAAAAGTCTCATAGGAGCGACAGATCCGCCTGATTCTGTTGAACTGTGAGACTGGAAGGCTTTTCTTAAGGGATGTCGGATGATATGAATCACCATGGAGAAGAGAGTTTTTATCAGTGGGCTTACGATATAAATCAGTTTTTAGGTAGCCCCTGTCTTTTATCACCATTATGTCCAAAAAGTTCATTTTAGTTTTATCAAATGACATGGTGAATTGCAGGTGTTTATTCCTGGCATTAATGAAAGTGTATAACTCCTGTAATAAATGTTCTGGTCCTTTCCAAATGAAAAACACATCATCCAGGTACCTCTTCCAGTGGGAGATGTGTTGGAGGAATGGATTTTCCCATTGGTTGAAGATCAGTTCGTGTTTGAACAGTCCAACATACAGGGAAGCAAATGTGGGGGACATCTTGGATCCCATGGCAACTCCGGAGACCTGGAGGAAGAAGTCATTGCCGTAAAGGAAATAGTTAGATGTTAGTACTTCTTTTATAAGGTCCAAGATGCAATCTGTGGTAGGATTTAAGTCAGGTCTTTGGTCCAAGAAGAATTTAGCAGCTCGCAGGCCCCCATCAAAGGGAACATTAGTGTATAACCAGTAAGTGTGTGTCCTCCACTTGTTGTATTGTCTTAATAGTCTTAATGAAATCCATAGAATCTTTGGCATATGAAGGTAACGTAATGGCCAGAGGTTGAAGAAAATAGTCTACAAAGGCTGAGATTTTCTCAGTTACTGAGCCTATAGCAACAGTAGGTCTACCTGGGGGTGTCTATGTGTAGGTTTTATGAATTTTAGGTAGAGTGTAAAAAACCTTTCTTTGTACGTGACTAAAATATTGAAAGACACTTTAATGGGGGTTCCAATCAATTCCTTAGGAAGTGTTTTCATGAAGTATAGACATTTTGTGTTAATGTATAAGCTTTGTAACATACTCTCCTCAACTGTTTTCCAGTCTTTAATCATACTGGGATCAAATAACATTTTTACTTGTTGACAACCAAATGATAAATAATAGTGACAAAAATTAGGAAGCTGCAGACCACCTTTTTTGTTTGGATTAGACATCCTCAAGTATGAACATGGAGCTTTTTTACCATGCCATATAAATGCTGAGATTGCTTTGTGTAAATCATCAAACCAGGCTTTTCGTATTGTAACAGGCAACATTCTCAAGATGTAGTTGATAGTAGGAAGAATATTCATTTTTACAATATTCACTCGACCCCAAAGAGATATGGGAAGGCTTGACCAACGAACAATATTTGCATTTATTTTACTGAAAGTTTGAGTGAGATTTGTATTCCTCGTTTGATAGATGCTTGATGTATTTTTTAATCCTAAATAAGTTATTTCGTTTGTTTTCATTTTATTTTGGTATTGTTTACACATGAGATATCACACGTTTTGTTTAAAGGCATCAATTCACATTTCTCCCAATTTACTTTATATCCTGACAGAGAGCCATAGTGAGTAATGATCTGATTTAGATGAAAAAGTGAGGATTCCACATCTGTTAAATACAATATAATATCATCACAATACAATGATATTTTATGCATTTGGCTTCCAATTTGTACACCTTTTATGTTGTTTTCAGATCTTATTTTCTCACATAGTGGCTCAATGACTAAATTAAACAATAGTCCTGAAACCGGACATCCTTGTTTTGCACCTCATCCTTGATGTTGGTTGTTGGTTTAAGGTAAAGCATTTTAATCCACTGTATGAAGTTAGTGTATGAAGCTCGCGACCTCGTTCCCATCTCCTCGAACGGACTTTATTTGTTTTCCATTAGATATCAAAAACTTAAATACTCAGAGGTAAAAAAAATCACTGGAGACACGTAGAATCAGATGCAACTGAGTTTAATGTGCCCGCAGGCAACAAACACATCACAACTCAATGAGTCAAGCTCCGGAGCAGGACTGAAATTTCTTTGTTTGCGCACCTCGCATTTATTGTGAAGATTTCTGCTGAGTCATCTTTTTTCTTAATCCTTCCCTCTTGGAGCTGAAACATAACAGTAAAACTTCCATTTTCAAATGATGCTTGATATGTCTGCAGTAGTAGGGGTGATAGATGCTCACTGAACTCCTGATAGAACTCTCCGCTGTAGCCATCAGGTCCCAGAGATTTATTTTTAGCAAATGAATTTATGGCCTGATTTACTTCATATATGGTTATTGGCTGATCGAGTGTATGTTTTTCCTCTTCTGTTAAGTAGGGAAGATTAACGTTATTAAAAAAGATTTGTAGTGACTCAGGGTTATCATCACTGTCAGACCTGTGGAGGTTTTTGTAAAATTCTGTAAATGTCTTGTTTATTTGATCAGGATCAGAGGCTATTGAGTTGTTTGGCAGTCTGATACTAGAAATTGTATTTTTTGTCATCTGTTTTTTAAGTCTTGAAGCCAACAGCATTCCTGCCTTTTCCCCACTTTCATAGTAATTTAATTTTGCTCTCTTTAATTTATATTCAATTTTGCCTCTTATAATGTCCTCATATTTCACCTTTAACTTGCACAGTTCTGTCCATACTTCGTCTTTGTATTCATTTGACAGTAAACTTTGTAACAGCTTAATTTTTGTTAACAATTGGCTTTTCTTCTTGCTGCCGCATTTTATTCTTAAAGCTACCTATCTTGATTAATTCCCCTCTAAGGCAACATTTCAAAGTTTCCCAAATCATTGGAACATTGTTTATGGAGTTTTTGTTAATATCCATGAATGAATGAATGTATTCACTTATTTTCTTCTTGATTACTGGATCTTCAAACAAAGAGTCATTGACCTTCCACTGTTTAGAAAACACTTGTGCAGGTTTTATTATAAAGTCAATTTGGATAGGACTATGATCAGATGTCACTATTGGATGTATTAAACTCTGTGACACATTTTTTACAATATCTTGAGAAATTAGGAATAAATCAATTCTTGAGAAGGTTTGATGTCCATCCATCCATCTTCTAACCGCTTCATCCTCTTGAGGGTCACGGAGGGGGGCTGGAGCCTATCCCAGCTGACATTGGGTGAGAGGCAGGGTACACCCTGGACAGGTCGGCAGACTATCACAGGGCTGACACATAGAGACAAACAACCATTCACGCTGACATTCACACCTACGGACAATTTAGAGTTATCAATTAACCTAATCCCCAATCTGCATGTCTTTGGACTGTGGGAGGAAGCCTGGAGAGAACCCACGCTGACACGGGGAGAACATGCAAACTCCGCACAGAGGGGCTCCCACACCCAGGATCAAACCGGGAACCCTCTTGCTGTGAGGCGACAGTGCTAACCACCACACCACTGCCACCCAGGTTTGATGTCTATTGGAATAAAAAGTAAAATCTCTGACATCACTATGCATTGTTCTCCAAATGTCTACAAGTCCAGAGGCATGCATTAACTTAAATAATGTAAATACAGATTTTTTTTGGTTGGCTTATCTTTCCACTCTTGTCAACTTGTGGGTTTAGTGTTAAATTTAGATCTCCCCCTAATATGATTGTCAAGTTACAAAAATCTAATAGTTTACTCTCTATTGTATGTACTGAAAAATGTTGGACAATCTTCATTAGGTGCATATATATATTTAAAGTAAAGTTTTTTAACCCCACAGAAACATTAATAAGAATATACCTCCCAGATGAATCTCTCAGTACATTGTTGACTGTGAAGTTTAATTTCTTATTAAATAAGACAGCAAGACCAGCCCTCTTTAAGGATTGTCCAGCACTTGGAGCAGCTTTTCTGTTTTTACATGTGTTTCTTGGAGAAAGACGATATCTGGGGAAAATCTTTTTAAATGCGTTAATATTTTACCATGTTTAACCTGATTATTAGCACCATTCACATTCCAGGATATAATTCTTAATTCTCTGCTGTTCATTAAACTATAGGTTAAATATAAAACAAGATAGCATATTTCTTCTTTTCATTGTCAAATACAAACAGATGCAATGAAACAGTAAGGGTAGCTTTCAATTATATCCCAGAAACTGTTGAGAAGTACACATCTTCTCCTCTTAGTTTCCACTTTCCCACTTATCCCACCCTCCCCTCCATTCCCCTCCCATCCTACCTCACACCGATCCCCACACATACACAGAAGGGGCCACACATAAAAGAAGAAAACAAACAAACAAATACACATTAAAACAGAAAAGCACACAAAAGTTTATAGGGAGAACCTCGGCTGTCCATGATAAAAGTCACTGTTACCTAATGCTTTCAAGAAACTATAAGGATAGGAAAACAAAAACAAAAAACCGCTGTCCCTTTTATATAGCTATTCAGGCTTATCAACGTCTACACCTAGTGTGACAGATTTAAATCAAGATAGTAGTTTTAAAGGAGCTATATGTAAGAAATATAAAGCAAATAGTCATAAAATCCTCCTAATATGTCACAGAGACTAAGGAATAATGTTCATATAACATACTGATCTCACCGACAACAATAGTACAGCCAGAATATTTGCATCTAAAAATTTTTTTTTGCAGTCCGTAAATCATGTTTATGTTTTGAATTTGTGTTTTGGCCTGTTGCGCCACCCGCCGCCGTCTACCAGTCACGCAGTCAGTAGAGTCTCAGCATCAGTTACAGTTACGACTGAGCTACAGCAGCACGGCAAGCAGCATTAGCAGTGTCCCGGTACATAGCATTAGCAGCCGGCTCCTCAGCTGTGTCCCGGCAGCAGCGTTAGCAGCAGAGAAGCCGGACTTGCTCGAACGGTCCGCTGGAAAACTGAAGATCAAGGACGCGGCGACGCAGCCCTGCCACGGCAGCCGCCTGTGGGAAAACAAATCAGTCTCCAGCGTGCCGCTGTCCAGCAACCTTGAATCTGTAGGGGAGGGGGGGGCGGACATGACTCGCGGCAGTATTTTGAATTTGAGTGCAGTAACCATTTTGGCCAAATTCTTACATACAGCGCCTTTAACTGAGGAATTCAACAACAGTCTTACTGCCGTAACAAAGCGGGCAGCATCACTTTACCCAGGTTTTCTCCACACCAACAGCTCCATTTGCGGCCTCGGAATCCAGAAATGCAGAGGCTTTAGCAACATCTTCAAACGTGTAGCGCTCGCCAGCCCAATTTAGAGAGATCCTTGCTGGGTACAGCAGAAAAGCCTGGAAACCGGCCTTACGCGCCCTGTTCAGGACCAGGTAGCAGGGCTTGTGCTTTCTGGATGTAGCCTCGCTGTAGTCCGATGCAAACTTTATCTGATGACCAGCTACCTGCACTGGATGTCTTCGGGACTCATTGAGTATCTGATCCCGGTCAGTGCACCTCAGGCACTTTAAGATCAAAGGGCGGGGGTGAGAAGAGGCATCTCTGGGCGCACCAACCCTGTGCGCATGCATTATTTCTGGAGGTTGCTCAGCCAGCGCAGGATACCATTTTTTACCATGTTGGCCAATAAATATTGCCTGGCATTAGATGACTCGACTCCCTCCTTACGGGGCTGTATGTAAGAATGTGGCCAAAACGGTTACTGCACTCAAATTCAAAATACTGCCGCAAGTCGTGTCTGCCCCCCCTCCCCTACAGATTCAAGGCTGCTGGACAGCGGCACGCTGGAGACTAATTTGTTTGCCCACGGGTGGCTGCCGTGGCAGGGCCGCGTCGTTGATCTTCGGTAGCCGACTGCTAATGCTATGTACCGGGACACTGCTAATGCTGCTTGCCGTGCTGCTGTAGCTCAGTCGTAACTGTAACTGATGCTGAGACTCTACTGACTGCGTGACTGGTAGACAGTGGTGGGTGGCGCAACAGGCCAAAACACAAATTCAAAACATAAACATGATTTGCGGACCATAAAAATGTTTTTTTAAATGCGAATATTCTGGCTGTACTATTGTTGTCGGTGAGATCAGTATGTTATATGAACATTATTCCTTAGTCTCTGTGACATATTAGGAGGATTTTATGACTAGTTGCTTTAGATTTCTTACATATAGCTCCTTTAAGGTTAATCAACAGTAGTATATTATCTCTACGTGCTTGATCTTCAAGCTGGGTGAGTTTGTCCTCATATTTGGTCTGATATTGTGCACAATCTATCTGTCTCAAGTTTTATCACACGGGAGTCAATCTTCCCCACAGTGTCGTGCAATGATTTTAGCTGCTCAGCTTGGCGATTCAGAGTAGACTGCACTGTGTCAACTTTTTTTCCAGCCGACTGAATCGTTCTTTAGCGACATCATCTGCTTCTTGAAAATGTTTGGACAACACATTTTCAATGAATTTTGCAAGAGATGAAGAGTCTTTGCAGTCAAAAGCAGCGTCGGAAAGTTGGTTCATTGTTTGGCGTTCTCATGAGGCAACTCTCCTAGTGTGCATCAAGCGTGCAAAGTTTCACACTCTTATCTTAATAAATCCCAGGTATTGTTCATTTACTCACAGCAGTTCAGTTGAAAAGTCCCTTGCATTAGGACATTTAAATTATTTATGGACAGCTTGGAGAGCACAGTCGGCGTCAGTCACACCGGAAGCTGTCTCAAACTCCACAAATTCATTAAACAGCTCCCCCTGCCATAGTCAGACATATGATTGCTAATTAATGCCCTACTATGGCTCACAACTCATGGTAACAGCTGGAGCTCCTCCGGTGTGAGTGTTTTGCTGGTTAGTGAAACATTTTGGCCCTGAATTTTCACTGGCACTTACCAACCCATTGTGGTCTCTCACAAGGCATTCAAAAATAATTCCAAGCATGGCTGTTTTGGCTTCCTTGTTTAAAATACTTAAAATGTTTCATAAAATAAATTGTTCTTTTCTCCTATCCTCTTGAATGTCTGATAGCCCACCACTAACATTATAGTCCCAACTTGTCTCATCAACAAAAACAAAACATACATTTCATCACATTTTTTATTATCACAGATCTAAGTTGAACTTGTCTACATTTGGTCTTAGGGAAAAGGGTCACTGATGAACATCTACTCATTATAGTTTTTTATTAACAAAATGAGCACAGAGTTTAATACAGTACATGTAAGAAAATAAAACAGTGTTAATTATAATAATAGTTAATAATAGTTCTTAATTTCTTTTGTTTTTCTCTTGAAATATAACAAAAAAATACTGAGTGGTGGGTCAATAAGGAGTATTGGTAAGAGTGCTGGCACTATTACAATCTTAACAATACCCATTCCTAGGCAACCTCATGGTGATGACAAGACTTGGGGAAGTTGCTGCTCCCAGTAGATGGTAGGCTGATTTTATGATCTTCACACACACAGACAGTCTTTGCTCTAAGATAAACTAATGATGTGATACATAGAATTTGCAGCATGGTTTTACTGGTTTTTATATTTATGAAACTGTGAACATCCTGGGATGCAAGAATTTAAGAGAAATTAAATCAACAGCAGCTCTATATTTAAAGGACAGACACAAGGATGGTGTCAGTTTAATCTAGCTCTCTGAAATCAGCAAATTTTCCCAAATATTGCACTATTGCTTTAAGTCTGGATTAGCTTGTTGTAGTTTGTTCCAGCAGGGTCCTCATGTCCAACATTGCATCCTCCACGACTCGGGCCAAATGAGCTGCAGTTTTTTCTTTGCTGGTATAGTGGGATTTATGAGCAGACACCGTAAACTCAATGTGATCGTCCTTAACACTGTAAAGCACTTCATATTTTCCAGGTTCATCAGGGCCATAACATGGCGAACATTCACCTTTGTTTATTACCTGGTGAACAGGGACAGAGGTGAAAATGCAGTTGTTAGTTACTGTTGTTGCACCGAGACCTGATATGGAATGATCTCTGATCTGTCAGGGTTAGTGTATACTTTAATGCATATCAACATGCAGGGCCACACTCTTTGGTTTGCCGATAAGTTCACAAAGAAACAAGTAACAGTTGAACAAATTACAAATATTCACTTTTTGCTCTGGTTGTACAGGTAGACTTTAGTCACAATCAAGGTAATTGTACTATGCCTTCTTATGATCGTGGCTCCAGCCACATACCCTGACTCCCCAGCAAAGAGTGTGGCACTTGTTTGCTAATCTCCCCAAATGTAGAGGTAACATCTGATTAATTACCTTCCCTATCTTCTTTTGCCCTCTTGCTCTCTCCCTCACCGATATTCTTGAAGCTGAAAACCAACTTGACCTGACATTCACCAGAAAGTGCTCTCCCACTAACCTTTCTGCTAAGCCTCTTCGCGTCCCTGACCATTTCATATCTTACCCTCCCTCTCTCTCTTAAACTACCAAACATCTCTCTTCCACTCATACTGTCCCTATGCACCACAACCATTGCTTCTTGCTGAGGCACTAAACTTGGTTAGCTGCTCCTACTGCCCAACCACCTGCCCTCTTGACCCTTCCCCTTTCCCACCCTTCCCCTCTCACCTTCTTCAGTCTATTCCTTCTGACCTCCTTCCTCTCCTCATCCACCTCATGAACACCTCTTTGAGGTCTTTTTTCTTTAAAAAGGTGCACACACTTTCTTTTACTTTTACACATAAACTGAAAATTCAACTGCTTTCATCAACATCCACTGTCTTACATCCAAACTGAAACAAAGACAGACTAAAATAGCTATTTCCCCCCCCAAAAAAACACAGATTTTCAAAAAACAGTCTCCAGAGTGGATAAGTTTCCAAATACTGGCAGCCTTGTCAGTGGGGGCAGGGACTCTGTGACAATAAAGTTAATAAAACAACCCTTCCCCTTTAACTTCCTCTGTGATCTCTCATTTTATGAATTGAGCAAGTACAATTACATGTGAAAAGTGGTAGGTCTTTGGGCACATAGACTCTATTTGCAACCCCACCTTTTTGGGGCTAAACAGCTGGATGAATTTATGTACTGGAGCACACAAATATGAGATTTGTTGCAGAGTATTAAGTAATGGCTATCTTTTGTTGCAGTATTGTGGTATTTTCATTTTCATGTCTCAGCTTCAATACTTACAGAACTTGTTCCAAGTTTGCAGTCAAAGACTTTAAAAAGGGAGGGGTCTGTAAAGATTTCAGGCATGGGGATGTCTTCTTCCTCAGCCTGCGTCCTCAGACCATAGAGATGGCAAGACACGTCCTGGCCTCTAAATGCCTATTGGAAAGGAGATGCTGTTGTTTACAAAGTCGATCACCACATGTAGTATTAAAGGTACCCTGGCAATTTTACTTGTAAACAAAGATTCTTTTTTTCACAAAATCTCCATGTTTGCCCTTAAGGTATAACAAATATGTGAAATGCAATTCCTTACTCCTAAAACATTTCCAGGCCTGGATTTTCCTCAGAGTTTGAAAACTGCACTATATACAATCACAAACTCCTTGTGCACAAGAATGAATGACAAGGTGACCCACATATACAACATTGCTCCATAGCACTAATAGTGGTCAAGAACTTCACAGGGTACCCTTGAGCTCCACAGGGAGAAACTGACTAGGACACTGAAAGTAAGGCTGCCCCCTGATGTCAAAGATTCCAATCATCAGTCTGAGACCCCTCAATCGACTCCCCTTTTCTTGTGTGTAGGTTGGAGGGGTGACATTTGATCCCTAGATGTAGCAGGGTAAAATCATTACACTACATTAAGTTATCCCGTCACCTCAGTGAGGATTTCTGCTATGGGTCTAGGTAGCAGCAGACCCAAATTCAGGGTGAGTCTGAGCGAGAAGAAGGCAGCTGCCCAAAGGAAGAGAAGCTTTACCCAGTCAGGCTCTGAGATAACTTTATCTTCTACTTACTGCTAAGAAGTGGTCTATTTGCAGCCCACAGACAATTAATACTTTGTAGTATCTGGCTTTTATTTTATATGTAGTGTTGGCAACTATCTATATTATGTGACACACAAACACATACACACACACACACACACACACACACACACACACAAACAGATGCACACACACACACAAACAGATGCACACGCACAGGCAGCTTTTTTTTACTGTCTTTTTTTGTAGTTATGCACAGATGTTATGGAATATGGAGAGTGGAAATAGACTCAAATAGACTATTGGAATTATTTAATTTGTTGTTAGAACATGGAGTATAGACACTCCCTTTGACAATTAGTTAATTGCTGTAGCTGATATCATGTAATATGTGTCAGCAGGTATATAGGCATGGAGCTGTCATCAAGTTGGCATTCTTTTTGTTCGTCGATGTATTTTTGTTTTGTTTTGTTTTTGGACCTCTTGACATTAAATTTAAGTTGTTTTTCATGTCTTTTATTTTTCGTCAACCCAGGTTCATTCCAAAGAACACAGCATTGAGGAAGCCACAGTAGGCTTCTGTCACATGAGGCTGGGACAAAGGAAGGGCTTTTTGGATCAGTTTCATTGGTCACTCAGCCCTTCAAACATCTTGAGTAGGAGAGATCACTTTCAGCGCCAGCAGCATAGTAATAAGGCGGAGAGAAGAAGAGAGCAATGGATGTAGAAAGCTCCCCTCTTCCCTCGCTGCCTCGCTGTTGGCGTTGATATTTCTGTTGGTAATGTGAAAAATATTTTGATTTTAACAAATCATATTTCTCAAGAGCATATTCCCTTCTCCTATCCACCTCAATGGTTTCCCCATGATGTGTCACTGAATTCAGATCATTTTCCTATGATGTTTTATGCCTGCCCAGTGCCAAGCACACATACACCTCTGCCGCCCTCATCCCAACTACAGTAAAGGAGGAACTGGGCGAAGAGCTTACACAAGTGTAATCAGCCTTACCCTGTGACATTACAACACTGTGTCCATTTATAAATGTCATACTTGGTGTGATGATGTAAAAACTAATAATAATTAAAATACGCATCAGCCTATATGGTGCCTTTGGTTAACATAAAAAAAATCCCCATTGTGGCTGCAATATTGTCGTGCACACACAATTTTCGCTAAGCATCCATGTATAATTCTCCTTCCTGATCTCTACAGGAGATGAAAGGATTAAGCACAGTGACATGCTGTCAGCTGCATGTCCACCAGCCGTGATGCGTTCACAGACCTCACCTTCAGCTCAGAATTTTCCATGTTAATGTGAACTATTCAGAGACCTCGCCACTGGCTCAAAATTTTCCATATCAGCCTTCCAGTCTTCTGTTTATGAGAGGTCTGGCTGGGGGAGGGCTGAGACAGAAATTTACAGCTTTTAGGCTGCCTCCACAGAGCTCATCCCTTCACCAGGTTGTTCGGGGAGTGGGGATGCAACTGTGAGTTAACAGAGCAGATGGACAGGACATTGAGTCTGGGCTATTTTTTCCAGTTCTGCCATGTTCCCTCTCTGTTCATGGGCATCGTCAATCTATTCTCCAGGGAGGACACAGATGACCTCTCAGTAGAGATCCAGGTCCTGTTACAGAAACAGGAAGTCAACCCCACTCACGGAAGACAGATAGGGTTTACTCTGCGTACTTCCTGGTTCCCAAGTAGAAAAGAGTGGTCTGACCCATTTTGGATTCCTTCATCTCAAACCGATGCATTGACTTCAAGACATTCTGTATGCCTACCATTAAGCAGTTACTGGAACTAGTTCAGATGGGTACTTGGTTCACCAATGTGGCTCCTAAACAGGAAATTCTTTCATTTCACTTTTCAGGGCATAGCCTATAGTTACAGCAGACTGCCATTCTGTTTTTCCTTGGTGCTCTGCACCACAACAAATGTGTTCTACATAGTCTTATTGATCTTACAACTAATGAAGTTGGGGTTCACAATAAAGTGGAGGAAGAGCAGTCCCCTACCACACCAACCTGGTGGTACCACTGGGCCAATTGCATATTCTATGCGTACAGACAAGGGCGAAAATCCCATTTCATAGTTGGGGGGGACAATAAACAGTAAAATTTTAGAGAATAATAACAGGGAGGGGACAAGGAGAAAAAGTTGTAGCCTGTCTTTTATACAGCATCTTTTACCGCAGTTTGACACTTTGATCTTTTCTCTGTCTCTCCAACAGACAGGCATAGGACCTTCCTTAGCACTGGCTGAGTCCACCTGCACATGTCCAGATTTAAAACAAAATGATTGAAATCAAATTAACATGTACACATCGACAACAGTCAGGTGTGCCATGCTGTCCAAGGTGCTGAGTGTGTCTGGAGCAGAGCAGGTCTCTGTCTCCCCGTGCGCAGTAGTGTGAATATTTATGCTATTAAGTAAACAGAGAAAACATGTATCTCATTGTTCATATCTCATAATAGCAGCAAAACAATAAGGCTTCATTCATCAAAGACCGAAACTCGATCTCTCTCCTTCTCTCCCTCTTTTTCATCTGGCTCAGGTGTGTGGAATGGAATTCGTCTCTTGCTGGCTGCAGGAGCAAACCGTTTTGTTTGTTTTTTTCGTTTTTTTACCGGCAGTGAGATAAACATTTCCTGCAATTAAACTGGCGAACTGGTTTATAAACAGTGCGCTGTGAGATCTGCCGCTGTGCACCTTAGAACCGTGTGTGATAATCGCGCGTAATGACCGCTCCTCATCAGTTAAACTGCACGTCTCTCATGTGTGTCTCACTGACAGGTGGAGAGCCTACAGATATTAACTACGAGCCGCTCCGTCACTGACTGCTCTTGTCCTGTCCTCTCCCTCTTCTTTCTCTCCTGTCCTCTCTGACTATCACTAAACTCTGGCTTTTGAACAATGCAGGAGAAATGTTGCAGACAGTTTATATTATCAGCCTGGGCCTGGGGCTTGTTGTAACAGTAAATGGGATGTGTTGTAACTTGTGTAAGTTAAACTTTATCTGCGAGTGAACATCTTACCCGTCATGCGCAATGTGGGCAGCCACACACTACTACTGCTGCCAAGTACTAACGGCTGCTAGCCCCGCCCATTGGAAAGAGTGTGGGATATACCACTACTAGGAATGGGAGGGGGGGACTAAATCTTTTAAGATTTAAATAGCACATTATCGTGCAATTATAATGAGCACCGCTTACATTGTGCTTTTAATAAATACTACTGCATTGTTCAAAAATTATTAATTGTGTCTCAAATTATTCTAGGGGGGTACAGCTTTATTGAAGGGGGAGTCATGTCCCCCTTGTCCCCCCCGGGATTTCCGCCCCTGCCTACAGAGGTGGCTTGCCAGCCTTCGCTTGGATACCAAGAAGCACAAGTAATACTTGGTTACCATTCCCCTCTCAGCAGAGGATGACCTGTGATACTATGGGTCTCCACAACACCTGTTGCAGGGAACATTACTGGGATGAGAGATCACCTACAACATGGTGTTCACAGATGAGTCCCTTAGGGATGGGGTGGTACCTGCCTAAAGAGAGTGGTAGGTGGTGTGTGGCCTCCGAGGGGGGTCCGACACATTAGTCTACTCAAGCTACAGGAAATGTATTTAGTCCTCCAACACTTTATGCCCCTCACACAAGGGAGGGACATATTGGCGAAGACCAACATTAGTGCCACAGTAGCCTACATTAACAGGCAGAGTGGATTTTCATCCACTGCCCTTTTGAGGATGCGCACCTGTTGTTTCAGAAGGCCCTTCCACGCTGCAGGACCACAGAACAAGGGTGCCGACATCACGTCAAAGGGCTTAACCCTACCAGACCAGTAGAGGCTTCACTTCGAGGTGGTGAAACAGTTTGGACCCAGTTCAGAAAGGCGGAAGTGCATCTGTGTGCCAGCCGGTGCAACACCCACTGACCACTATAATTCTACCTGGCACCGCAAGACGAACCACCCCTCTACTTCTGTGGCCTAGGTAATAAAGAAGTAGGCAGTGACTAACCTTTAGCCAGACAGGATCAGTGTGGCTGGGTTGATGTTGCAACAAGTTTATACTGTGTGGTCCACATGTATGTGCATGCTCACAATTGGAGGAGAGAATTCCCATAGAGACCAGAGGGCTCTGTCTGTGCTAATAGAACTGGGGCTACAAAATCACAACTTTTACTGTCATTACTGAAAGGCATCCTTACACCAAAAATAAAGTGGACATACATTGAACTGTATTTGGCAGTGCTGTGAATGACACTCACCATGTCAGTGTACCATGCATGTGTCTTTAAAGCTTTTTCCAATAAAGCAACCTTCTCTGGGTTCTGTGCAAAACAGGAAGAAGACAACAATGTTACAAATAATCATTTGGTGGTTAGTGTTTTTTGAGCGGGACTGCTGTGCAGGAATAGTATGATATAAAGCAATCTATGGCAGTATCTCTGACATTAACACATTTTTTTCATTACGCAGAGTTATAGTTGCATAAAAATTTCCCTGTATTTTGACCTGTATAATGGGGTCATCAAAGGCTTTGACAAAGGCAGCTGAGGCAGGCGAGTTTGTATTCATCAAACTTATACGTCCTAGTTTGAACGCACGCAGGGAGACATATTCCAGTGATGGACAGATCTGCTGGTACATCCTGATAAAAGAAAGGAGAGACATTTTTTCAACAAGTTCTGTGTTCCACCATACACAGCCCTGAAACTTATTTACCACTCAAACAAATACTGGAGCTCTAAACACTCTTACTAACTATCCATTAACTTTTACCTGTAGTAAGCCAGCTTCAGCGCCAACTGTACGAAAGCATTAGGACGCATCTTGTGAGCCTTTATGAAGGTTTTCCCAAAGTGGTCAAATCCCGTAAAGCTCAGATCCAGATCGTCAGCCAGTCTGTGGTGGTGGAAATGAGACACGTGAGACTTTCCTTGGTTAGTTTGACAGTTTTTTTAAGTATTTGGCAGCATTATGCTGATTGATAAGTATAAGTTATGTATAATATACATTTTTTATTCTGTTCATATCAGACTGATTTTTTTGCTCCCTTTCTCGTGACAGGGAATTACTGTACAGCCGTGATGATCAGCAGCTTCTGTTTACTCACACTACTGTTTCTCACAACGTTACGCTTTAAACAGCCTCTTAAGGACAGTAATGTCAGCTGAGATGGCCTGCAGTCCCATGGGTCTCTAAAGCATAGTTTATTTGGTCATGACTTTCCCGTGGAAGTTATTATTTGAAAATTTTTAAAGTGTGGGCCCTGGATGTGAAAAAACATCAGTTCTAATACAGGGCTTTTTTAGGGTTATTGTCATATCATATTTCATATCTCTTAGGTCACATTTGAAGCCCTTTTTCTGTAGTATTTATAGGCTGTTCTAATTGTGAAAATGGAGTTGCTGTTGTAGGAGCTGTCCACGTAGCAACACATGTAATTGAAAATTACTTCATGTTCCTCTGGATTTCTGTTGTTCTGGTCATTGGGTATCTGTGTAACTGTCACAACTAAAAGCTGCTCTCACGCGTCCATTTGCTGCTTAGCCTCCTCAATGTCCTTCTTGATCTCAGGTGTGAGGTTGAAGTGTAATTTCTGGGGCATGGGTAAAGGCTCCATGGGGGACCGTATCACCTCTGGCTTTTTCCTGTTTTCACACACAAGAGACAATCAACCAATCAATCAATCAATCACTTTGTCAAATGAGAAAATACAATTTTAGTGAAATATCATTTGTCAGTTTCATTAATTTGTGCACAAGATTATGATATTGGGCGGTCTTTGGCAGGGTCTTCATTTAGGATCCTTGTGGACTGAGGATAGAAGCTCTTCCTGAGCCTCTCAGTGCTGGCTTGGAGTACCCGGTTCCTACTTCCTGATCTCGGCAGTGAGAAAAGGCAGTTATTCAGGTGGCTGGGATCTTTAATGATTCTCCTAACTTTATTTTTGCAGGCCCTGGTATAAACATTCTTAAAAAGGGCAGAGCAGCACCTATTTTATGTTTAGCTAAACAGACCACTCTTTGCAGGGCCTTGTGTGTAGGGCCTTGTGGTCCTGTTCCGTGATATTTTCTTTACTATGCATTGATGTTCCCTTATCAGGACGCTTTCAATGGTGCAGGAGTAAAAATTCCTCAGTATTTGATGGGATGGTCACAATTTCCTCAGTCGTCTAAGGTAGAGCAGTCTCTGCCTTGCCTTTCTCACCACAGAATCAGTGTGCAATGCCCAGGTCAGGTTTTTACTGATGTGGAAATCAAGATCCTTTCTTCTGTCCAAAGATTACTTTCAGGTCCTTTGTCTTATTGATGTTCAATTGTGATAAATATGTCAGGTCTCTTCATTAACATCTTCATGAGTTTTTATCATAAAAACATTAAAATATATTGACAGAAACCCTGTAGCATGTCATTTGACTCTTACAGTAACAGTAAACAGTAAAAACCAACAATGTTGCTTCAATCTAGGTGATAAAAGGATGCTGGCATAAAATTACGAATTGTGTGAATTCACAAGTTATTTTACTACTCTGTTCATTTTGAAAAAAATGATGCAGCATATTTAAACTTAAGAACTGCATTGTTGTACACTGACACTGTCCCATTATGAAGAATACATAGAAATCACTTCAGTTTTTGGGCAAATCAATGTGAAATGAATGTTACAGATTAAATGATATCTGTGATAAATACCAACACACTAATCACAATAACTTCAGCAAATCAGGAATAAGCATAAAAACATAATTCAAAGTCCATACGTTATTCATATGCAAGTAAATGAATGCTACCTGCAGTTTCATCAAAGGCTTTTTTTTTAGCCAGCGTGAACAAATGGACCAGAGAACAGTGCAAACACACTCAGCAGTTCATTAAGATCAACAATAACCTTGCAAATAAAATAAAACAATATTTTTGCTCAGATTTTCCCCATCAAAAAATTTGACTAAAAGTATTGACAAAAATTGATCTAAAATGTCCAGACTTTTCATCAACTTTAGCTGGACTAAAATGATGAAGGTTAAAAATGACTAAAATGTGACTAAAATTAATGAGCATGTCCATCTGAAGACTAACTGCTGCAATACATGGGACATGGATGTGGCACAACACGTCTTCTGCAGCACGCCCGCAGCAGAGCTCATTCATTATAATTAACTGAAGCTGCTACAATGACCATGGAAGCCATACTTTCCCGCATGGGACTCCCACTCAGCCTTGCTTTTACGTGGCTATCTTTTTTTAAATCTGCACAGGTCAGGGGCCATTTTAATGAGTGAAAACTTCTTAAAAGTGCATAACAATGAGCACAATCTGTTTAATAAAGACTTTTACACCCCCCTTGCTTTAGCAGGGCCTGCTGGGTGTGTTTTCCCCTTGTATGTCTGTGGGTGTTTCTCAATGTCAAGGAAGGATCCACAAACGGCAGAATTTGAAGGACGTTACGTCATCGACCCTCGCCAAAGGACTGTTCCAATGTCAAGGATCCTTCCGAGTTTCACGAAGGACTGAGTCCTTCTTTCAGAGAAATTCGAAGGATGCATTTGTGGATCCTCCGTGGGTATAGAATCCCAACAATGCTTTGCACAGTAAACGATTTGCTGGAAGTGAGGGCCTCTTCAATGAAACCTGCGCCAGTGGAGCTTGGCAGGATTTACATAAACATGTCATTTATTTGGATTAATGTCTCCATGAGTTTTTATCATGCAAGCGTGAAAAAAATATTGACAGAAACATCATAATTTACACTTTCTAATGTGTCCACTGCTGAATAATGACATTTTTTTTAAATACTGTGATTTAGATAAAACCATAAAAGTGTTAAATGAATCGTTCACAGCAGAGATGGAGCACTAAGTGAGAGCTGCGCAGCTCATCAGATCTGCTATTCATATTACTGTAGTGGTGTGTGGTGACACACACAGAAAATATGTATTAAAAAAGGATCACTGTTAAATGACTGATTCTGTGTGTGAGTCTGTTTATATACTGTAAATGATAATTTAGAACTTTTTCAGCTGTAGTCTTTACTCCATTACTCGACTTACTCTTAAATATGATCCAGAAATATATTCTTCCTAAAAGTCACATGATTCTGACAATACTGATACATGTGTTTAAAACTGTTCAACAACATTACAGAGTGCCAAAATTATCACAGTAACTGAAACCCCCTCAGTCTGCTGAGGGTTAATGATGATCACATGGGGACACTTGTTAGCCTGTTCCAATGTGTGTTCACTGAATGCTAGGGAGGACTCTTGTTTTGCCTCTGCAGGATCCTTCCTAAACACTGGAAGGTGTGCCCCAGCACGTCCAACAGCTACAGACCAATAACCAGGGGTATGGTGTTATTTGTTTATGTACCAGAGCATTGTATGTATTGTAGTCATATAGGTAGTTGCACAAAGACAGGAATCATTCCACCTGTCCATGCTACAGCAGGATGCAGTGATTTAAATCTCTATCTGTACAATCTGTCTCATATTAAACTTTTAATTATTGAAACAGCAAATCAAAACATCTATACTTACACGATTGCTGAAAAATGTTCACACACGGACGCGTGGACGATACCATCAGCAACTGTACACATGAAGTTCAGACCGCATGTCCCATCTTCTCCAATAATTAACTGAAAAAAGGATAAAAACACAATCAGCATTAAATTCCTGATCCTTATGAGTCTGTTTGGTCCTGTGTGGTCCTAGTGTCTTCTGACAAGAAGGGAAACTTAGGGTGACTAAAAAGTCATGAATTATTTTCAAAATGACTCAACCAAAAACAAAACCTGCTGCTGTGCCACTCTCTGTTGTATCCTCATTTTGTAATTTCCAGTTCTGTCTTACACTACAGTCCTTGCCATTGCTAACTTTACCATTAGTGGATAGAAATAAACAGTCCCCATGACTCAGGATATTGTAGTAGGCATTGCTAGCACAGTGACGAAGACCTGATCTTTTCCCCGGTTTTAACACCTGCAAACACAATCTGTCTGGTTTTGTTTGCCCTCACTGACTGGCTACCTGGTACTGACCTCCGCTCTAAAAACTGAACAAGGAAATGTCTTTTTAACTTCAATGGATCTTACTTTTTCACATCTGGGCACAGAACTGTTTTGGCAAGCCTATACTGCTGCACTCAAAGAATTACAAAGGGGGCAGTGTGCTCTTTAACTCTTGCTTTTACTTTATATCCTGTTCTTGTTTGTACAAGCTGAGCAAGGAGTTGGTTACCAATATCCAGCAACTTCACACAGCCATTGGAGAGAAGTGGGCTAACATTCCAATGGCACAATCAACAAACTGATCAACTCTATGTGAAGAAGATGTGTTGCACTACATGAGGCAAATGGTGTCACACCAGATACTGATTGATTCTTTGGGGTATCTGTGACAAAAAAAAAAAAAAATGCATTTCTGTAGTGCTAGTCATATAAAATCTTAATTGTTTTTTTCATTGTGACCATCTCAAGGCACACCTTAGCTTTAAGCTGCTGTTTAATCACCATCTTGGTATACACATCTGTCAGGGGGATTGGAAAAGGGGAAGTGCCTACTAATAAGGATTTAACACATTTGCAACCAAAAATGTGAGTGTATCTATTGAGTGCATTAAGAAAGTTTTATATATTTTAACTTAACCCGGTGAAAAATGGGAGCAGAAACAGAACGTTGCAGGTCAGTTTTTGTTCAGTGTAGTTATGCTTTTGTTGAACATTGTTCCCACTCAATCAGTAAATCAATATGTTGCCTATTTTCCACAGAAGTTGAGATGGGGCTGAAAGAAGAAATCCTTGGTACTGATATCACTGCCATTATAAGACAATATGAAAAAAGCACAATATTTAAAAGAAAAAAAGTTTAATATCAAGAAAAATAGTGAGAGCAACAAAGGCAGAGATTGAAGTAGAAAACAGTTGAACAAATCATAAATATCTGTTTGTGTGTGTGTGTGTGTGTGTGTGTGTGTGTGACAGAGGTAGTTTTATACCTGAAACATTTGGAAGTTTAAATCTGTTAACAATTGAAACAGTAGAGATTGTGGTTTCAAAAAGAGCTATAAAGTGATGCACCAATCAGAAACAGGCAATAAGTGATGGAGGTCTAATCAGCTGATCAGAATCTGCTATCTGTATCCAGGCATGAATATTCAGTTGATCTGCTGACAACACACAAGTACTACTTGAAAAGACATCCAAATTCAAAAACTGTGAGGTGTATTGCTGAAATGTCTTCACTTTGAGCATCCCAATACTCTGCTCAAGATGTTGACATGTCATTTGTCCTAGTGCTTAAATGGGCATATCACCTGAAAGAAGAAAAAAATATCTATGTTTTGATGTATAAATTGTGTATGAAGAGTAGAAATTGTGAGCATTACAGGAGTTTAAGTTACTTTTTTTCTTTGTAAAAACAGAGAGGCAAAAGGGTGTTAGAGTGGGGGATGTCTTCAGTTACGTCACCTACTTCAAGCAGTGCCATACACACCTATAATTAACTCAGAAAAGGTCTGAAAACAGCATAAACCTGTGATAATATACAATATAAAAATTGCCAAAGATATCAAAAAACTGAATGATAGTTTATTAGTTCAATCTTGTAACCTGTTCAAAGTGTCAGTGAAGTCTGTATCTGTATCTGCAGAAGCAGATATTAAGTTATTTATAAAGTTGAGTGTCATAAGGTTTTAGCGCAGGTCAAGGCTATTTTGTCCAGCACCCTGGCAAAAGCTGCAGACTCTAATTCACCAATTGCTCTGGTTGTGGTTTCAAATGATGTAGGGATCAGAGCTGTCCTCCTTTGATGTAAATTTTCTTGTGTCGACTGGAGCATGGTTTATTTTAAATTTTGGGTCAAACACTGGGCTCAGGGTCACCTCAGGGTCATACACACCAAATGTGGTGATTTTTTGTATTTATTTTTGTATTTTGCAATTATTTGTTTGCTTTGGAGATGTTCTTTGTGGAAACAGGTTTTAAAGCCTTTGGAAACACAGCTTGAAATAGTAAAAATGCATATATTATATCAAAGTCGAGTGTCTCATTAATCATCCACAAAAGTCTGAGTGAAAATAACCATTCATAACTATTAGAAAACCTGGTGTAAAAACAGCTCATTTTGCTGTTTAGTAGGGCCGTAACGGTACATGTATTTGTGTCGAACCGTTCGGTACACGACTTTCGGTTCGGCACGACCCTGTACCGAATTATTGGGCGCAGGATATTATTTTATTTTATTTTGTTTTATTTTAATTCCGTTTTTGCAAGCCGAACCATTTAAAATATCTAGTTCCCCAACAGACATATTTGAGTGATGGACCGAGTCCCGTAAATCTCCGCTTTCACTTTGTGCGGCACATTCTCGCATTTTCACAACATGGCAAGTGAGCCTGACGAACCTGAAGACCCACCCGCAAACCTTAAGTCCTCCATTTGGGAACACTTTGGTTTCAGCGTAAAATATGAAGATGGAAATAAACAAGTGGACAAGACAAAAGCAGTGTGCCGACACTGCAGAACAGCGGTCGGGTATGTACTTGGAAACACGTCTAACATGCTAACGCATCTAAAGCGACACCACCCGAGTTTGAACGTTAACTGGCACGACTAGAAAAAAAGAAAGAGCGTTTCCCTGACCATCGCGCTTAAAGAAATAACCACCACCACTGGAGTTGAGTAAAATTGTTTAAGCTGCACTTTAGATATAAGCATGTTTTGTTTACTGCACTTTAACAAAGTGGGAAAGCTAAGTAAGTTCCTAGTAAAACTGAATCTGAGCAGGCTTTAAAGCTGACCAGCTGCACTATACTTTCTATTTTAATTGAGTAAAACTGTTAAAGCAGAAATGTATATTTATATTTTTCATTCAAAAAATGTGTTGAAAAAACAGCAGGATTTTATTTTTCACTTTTATATTTCTATTTTCATTCAAACAATGTGAAAAAGCAGGATTTTATATATATTTGTTTCATTCAAAAATTGTGTAAAAAGAGTTAACTGCTGTGGTGGTATGTTTTAATAAGGTTACCAATAAGTAAAAGATATTTAATAGTTGTCTATTTTTTTCATTACTGTACCGAAAAAAACCAAACCGTGACTTGTGTACCGAGGTACGTACCGAACCGAGATTTTTGTGTACCGTTACACCCCTACTGTTGAGACCACTTGCCAGGATAGAGTGGCCGTGGCAGATAACGCTCTGATTGACAGCGCCCTCGTTTTGATTGACATCTCCCTGGCTCAGCAATGGCTGCCACAAATTTAATCCAGCTGTACATGTTTGAGCCCTCTGATGATTCAGAGGATGAAACAGAAGCCCTGCCGGCTGAAAATGATTCCTTTCAGGTGGTCACTGAATGGTAAGTTTCAAAATGTTTTGTGATTCATATTAATGTTACTTCGTAGAATAGTTAGCATAACTTTTACATGCAATGTTAGCTGAGATGAATGACAACGGAAGGCTAGCGCTTTGCCTTTCTTCATTGAGATACGTTTTCATTGGAAACATAAATCTGCTCCGTTTTTCTGATAATAGCCTTTTTCATTCAAACACATCCAGTCTTAATAGATTAAATATGTCTTTACTCTGACACACACACCGACCGTCAAAGCGGGAGAGACCGGCACCGGCCAGCCGGCCGTCTCTCTGGTGTTGTGTAGAAGTATTTGCCCGCCTAGAATAATGTTCCCCTCTGGCTAAAATTGTATTGTTTCCCGCAGCATCACCTCCGCGATTGGGGATATGTTTATGCGTAGCAAAGCTAACTGCTTGGGGTTGGGGTTAGGGGTGAGGAAGGGTGCACATTACGTCCCCTCCCCGTGAGCCGACACCGGCACTGGGCCCGAGGGACAAGCCGCCTCTTCCTGCAGCTCCACGAGCTGCAAAGGCTCGGATTGTCCAGGCTCTGGAGCCGGTCAACCTGATTCGAGTGCTACTGGGAGCCCACCAGAGGCAGAGCCTCCGCTGGGTCGCAGCCGAGCAGTTCAGCCAGTTTACGATCTGTATTTTCTAAGCATCAGACTAGAAAGCTGTTTGTTGGCTCAGACTCAAAGAGGCAGATTTAGCTGGAGCAGAAAGGTGTTGTTGCACTGCCACTGGGGGGCGGGATGAGACAACTGATGGATGATTTATATTGGTTTGGCATTTATTGTGTAATAAATCTCAGAGATAACCATGGCCAAATCAAGCCCAATTTCAAGAATGTACAAAAACTTAAAAGACAGATATTTTGAATTTGGATGGAAACTGATTTCTAATTGTTTTTACATGTTTAATATTATGTACATAAGACCCTAAATTACATAGTGAGAAGGCTATTGTGGATTTGGGTTTCCAGAAGCTTTAACACTTTGTAAGTCAGGAAGTGTTTTGTTAACAATTCTATTGAGAAATGCATTCTGTATTAAAACATGTCTGTAATATTTGTAATATCACCTGAAGCCCCTTGTCAAACCAACGGTTTCCACTGTTCCGCTGGCTGCCTCCTCCATGCAGCATCTGACGAAAAGAACTACTGCGATACTTCTCATTAGACTCTGAGGGCATCGCTCCATCCAGACACACTGAAAAGATGCTGCTTTGGATAGCCAGCACCGACTCTTTGTTGGTCTCATCTAAACACAGCAAGGACATGCACACAGAGCAAACTTTGTGTTATAATGTAATCAGACTGCAACACTTTAAGGAGGGGAGAGCTGTATGATAAAATGGGAGAACTGTCATGATGATGTTAAGATATGAAAAATACTGAATTGTGTTACCACTGTAACTCATTGTACCTTAAAATAACTCAAAGATGGCCCCCAGTGCTCCCCCTTTAAAATAAGCAACTGTACACTTTAACTTCTGAGGAAAATATTTTACCACTACATCTACCTGACAGATAAATGTTACTGGTTATGTTGCAGATTCAGATTTTTACTCATTTTTAATCACTCAGATTTTACTTTCGAAATATGATTCATTAATAGTTCAGTTCAAATTATCCAGCACTATATAAAAATTAAATCTTGAACAAACTTGAAGTACATTTAGGTAAATTGTGCAGGGTTTTGACTAGGCCTGTTTTTCCTACAACTGCCAATAGCCTACCAGCATTCTCAGAGGAAGGCTGAAAATAAAACAGGGCAGTTTGCCTGGGGGTCCCAGGCCCCCAGATCACTAAATCCGCCCCTGGTAATAATAATAAAGGCACAGCAAAGGGCAGGCTGGGTGAAAGGACAGACATGGAGTAATGTGTCCCCATATATATGAACAATTCCATCCAAGGAGGTGGAGGGGTCCAAGAAGTTGGCTCCTAAGTTCATCGGACTCGTGCCTTTGCCCTATGATGTAAAGGTTTCACCACTGGAAGGCAAGGATTCTCTCTCCAAGGCCTCATCTTCCCTGTCAGTGGAAGACATCAATGTGGAAGGACTGTCCTTGGACGAAGATGGACTTGGTATCGACTCTGCCTGTCCCTGACTCTTCTACTTAGTCTTTGTGGATTGCTTCGTTGTGTGGCTGCACACTTCGCTTTTGTGTGTGTGCCCTGCAGAATCCACGTGTCATCACTGCTGTCAAGCTCTTTTCTGTCCACAGCTGGCTTCGCATTGGAGAGACTGTTTTCTCAGTAAGTACTTGTGGTTTTGGAACCTCAGCTACTCTGACATCGCTCTCCGCCTGCCCCCTCTTGTTACCATTGCACACTAGTGAACTGTCTGCTGTGTGTGTGCGCCTGGTGGATGCTAGCATCTCCCCTGTGTGCTGCTTCAGCATTCCATGCAGAAAAGTGCGGACAGATCCTATTCCCCTGGGAGCTCTGAAACTGAACATTGACTCTCTGTTGCTTCACCAGACTGCGCTCCCTGTATTTATTGAAGTGGTGTATTAAAGCTCATTATAAACTGTTCGGCTTGTCCCTGCTGTTGCTTTTCAGTCCAATCTCAATCAGAGAATAGTTAGAGATGAAATGCCATGGAATCACATACTCAGCTGTCTTCTACAGTCAAAGTCATTCACTACATTACAAGATTGTTCGACTCTGTTGCTGTCACAGTGTTTGCCTTGGTGTTGTGAGAGTGTGAGACAGAGCCTAAAAGTGTGAGACGGTCAGGTGCGTGAAAGTTGGCAATCCTAGTGTATGCTACTGTGTTCTGGGCCACACACAAAGACTGCCTACTAAGCTGATGTGCTTGCTATCTGATGCCCCACTGCAAAGCTTTCTGTTGGTACAGTTACACAAACAAATGGTCAGCTCAACATCTGCCTGGTTAGCACAAGCTAAAGCTAAATCTGTTAATACCATTAGATAACATTAGCCTTGTGATGCTAACAGATAGCCCTTTCACTGTGAGTATGTGGCCTGGGTGGACTCTCATCAAATGTCGCTAAGGGTATGTCTGTATACAATATTGCCATGACAAATATTTCAATATTATGCTAGATTGATATTTTTTCAGCAGTCCTAACTGTCTCGTGGCAAGGAGGGGCTGCTAATCAATACACTGCAGGTCTACAATTATGATTTTACTCATTTTAGATAATAAAAGGCGCTAAGTGTACGTGTAGCGTAACAAATGTTAAAACTCGTTAAAAACAATAATGCAGTTGGTCGTTGCAAATGCAAATGATTCAAGTGGTTATTTGCAGATCAAGAGGGGAAGTGAGATCCCATCACAAGCAGTCATTTGAGACACGTGGAGACACATTCCAATACCAGGTGACAGACTTTAAGCTGTTCACTTGTGATGGGATCACTAAAGATGCATGACAATACCAGGTGGAAACAAGCTCAGAGTGAAAAAAAAATGAATTCCCCCTCTAAGATTAATGAATTGTATCTTCTTCTTCTTCTTCTTCTTCTTCTTCTTCTTCTTCTATACCAGGCATGCATGAATGTAGACAATAAGTTTATTTCACATGTTCTCATTAGGTCAGCAGTTCTACAGTTTGACTTGCATTAGAACAGAGTTGTTCTCACCTTTGATGAGGTTGTTGTAGGTTTTGTTCCAGTTGTCACGACGCTGGGTGGTGAGGATTCCAACAGGCTCCATGTTGGTCTGTAGTGAGGAGTTGCAGATCCTCTCCAGCTGAACACAAAGCTGATCAACTGTCAGTGGACTCCCATCACTGTTGTATGCTTCCATCACAAAGAACTGAATCCAAAGGGAAGAAACATGAAAGCAAGACTGGGTTACCACCTGAGCAAAACCCCCAGGAGCAAAGACGCTCAGCCCTCCCAAAGCCTTAGGTTGTCAGTGAGCAAATGGTGTTGTGGTCATTTGATTTACAATCATTAATTGTAATTACAACTTGTAATTAATTAAAATAATAAGCTGATTAAATTTCACTGTGACCACTGGTTAGCAAACTGTTCTTAAATCAATTCATTAAGACTCCATATGGATTTATTCAAACAAAACACAGTTGGTGATTGTTAGAGGAGTGGACTTACTGACTAGATGACTGAAAAGACTAACATCTCACAGTTTTGGTGAGTTTTATTTTGTTTCTGTTACATTTCAATGGGGTGTGTTTTATGATGAGTTACCAGGACAATTAAGCTAATGTTAGTATTAGTTTTCCTGCGTTGATCTCCAGACCATGGTCAGAACCATGAGGAGACTTTGTTTTCTTCTGAGCTGCAGTTGGTACACCGAAGCAAATCCACAAGCACACAACTAAAACTGTACTTCACATTTACTTTTGACATCTTCAGTCTGCTGAGCTGTGGCTGGTTTTGTAACTACTGTTCATACCGTAGAGAGCTTCACATACAGTATAATAGTAAACTGTAAGTATAAAATGAATGGATGTTTCCCTGGCTCTGGCAGCAGCTGTAATCAGAAAAAAGCTTAATTCACTGTGCCCTCTGCTGGCAGCATATAAGGTGGAATGTTAACTTGTTATGTTACTCAATGTATGAGTTGACAACGTGAATCCATCAGCGCACCTTAAATTTCACGTGACAACTTTGACCATTACTTTAACTAGTTTTTATTGTCTCTCTTGGATTACATACACTTTTAGTAATGAGAGGATCTTTTAGTGTTAAAAAAAAATATTAATTTTGACTGGAATATGTGAACTGCACATATCCAAATCTCACTCAGAGAAAAAAAAAAAAAGCATCGCAGAGCGTTGTTTCTGTGGTCTCCAGCAACACTAAACCCCTGCACTTGCCTGAGATCTAAATGCACAAACCCATTATTTTTTAATAGCCCATGGAGAGAGACTCTCAATATAGCCTGTTCTTTTTTGTTCTGAAAATGTCGGCGTGTAACCCTGTTCTGTGGATGATAAGCAAGGTGCAGACTGACAATGGAGGAAATACAGTGAGTGCTGGATGGAGCAGTGTGTGACAATAACCTCGCCCACACGAAAGAGTACTGTTTGCCGTGGTCTAGGTACCATGTCTGAAGGGTTACCTTTGGTTCCAAAGGTATCATACTGACAGTGTTTGGTGGAAACAGGGCTTAAATGCCTCACTCTAACTCTAAAACTAAGTTTAACCCTCAAACAGGCCTTTGAAAAAGCGAGGACCAGCCAAAAATGTCCTCACTTTATGTTTTTTTGCTAAAATACACTTTTTGGTCCTCACACACACACACACATACATATTTGCTGCGCACTGAGCTATTCTTAGCTATTTGCAACTCTCGTAAAACGTTAGTCTTAGTTTGGTGAAAGACAAAAAACTTGGATTGGTGTACAGTTGTATATTTTTCTGTTAAAGGAAAGACAGTAGGTATAAGATTAGGCCAAATGGCATTCTCACACTAGTTAATGTGACACACTTTATAGCCTCAACCATCAGATAAATAATCAGACTACTATCATTACACAGACAGCACTAAAAACAGACAGAAAACACAAAATATCAACCACTGGGCACCTCTTCAATATTATAGACCTATTCACCACATTTCATTAAAGGAGAAATTCACAACATTTTAAGTGGCTATCCAATTATTGTTGATGGTAAATGCAGTCAATTGAAGCAACTGAAGCAGCTGTACTGAGAGAGAAGCTGAACTCTCTAACCCTGAATTCTGAGTTGATGAACCCTGAAATGGAAAACTCTGAGTTTTTGGTTCCAGTACGGCTGATCAGAATTAGATCCATCAACTCTGAGTATATTCACCCCGAGTTAAGCTTGTGCTTGGTGAATGGTTTTCACTGTTATAAAAAAGGACATGCAGAGGTTTAATTCTGAGCTGAGGGTGACTTGATGGTGCATAATATTTGAATGAGGGCAAAAAAACTGCTGTTAAAAAAAGAACAACTGACAGCACATAACAGGGGTAACTTTAGACAGCCCTGGATAACAAACTAATATCCAACCAGGATTTTGATTCTGACATACATTAACCTTCATTAATTAATATGCTTTGATTTGCATTTTGACATTGACTAAATCAATGAGGAAATGAAACTGCATGTCTGGCTCTGTCAGAGGGAGAAGAAAGAGAGAAACTCAGGATTTGTTGAAGGAAACCTGCCAGTGAGCATGTTAGGTTCAAAGAGTTAGATACAGTGATAACTGACCCTAAATTTAAGTGACCTCTCTTTCCTAAACAGCAAACCCAGACTTTCCCTCATCCCAGGGTTAAGTTACTAAGCCCCACCAGACCGTGACACCACTCTGCCTTGGTCTGGGTCCATTCTCGCTGTGGGTGAATCAGACCCATCTGATGCCCCACCAGCTATGAGAGATGATGCATGGTTGAGCCTCAGAGCAAAATTCAAGCCTGGGCCCATTCTACACTGGAGTCCTGGGGCCTCATTTGTAAAACTGTGCGCAGGAAAGGTGATGTATGAATAAAGCACAGAAAGTGCTTACGCTCAAAAATATCCTGATTTATAGCACAGTGCGCATGCATGTCCCACGCCTGTTTCCCTTTATAAATCACATTAAACTTGAAATCTGGCACAGGTGAGCGAGTGTCTTGCCCAATCCATAGGTGTCTATAAATGGCCAATGAAACGCCCTGAATTAATAGTCATTAACAAGAAACTGCACAAAGAAGAGCATGGCAAATGTAGCGGGAAAAAAAGGTTAAAACTAAACTTCACACTATGTGAAGCTGAAGTTCTTGTTGGGGAGGCTGATAACAAAAAGACAATGTTGTTTGGTGGACTCAATATGGACATTACTAAAAATGCAGCGGAGTGGCAGCTGGTGGCAGATGCTGTAAATGCTGCTGCCTCAGACTGTTTCAGAAGTAAAGACGAAGTGGTCCAATATTAAGGTGTTAAGGCTATTTGCAATGATTTATTTAGACAGAAAACTGAGGGATGTTTCGAGCTGACTGTCAGAGGGTTTCAGTGACTGTCTGAAATAAACACTCTAAATGCGGGATACAGTTGCAATAGCTGTTTGACAAACAATCTGATTTTCTTGACTCAAATGATCTCTTAAAATACATCTTGTGTTCATAAACAATGCATCACATCCAGATGCTGGCGCACAGCAGCAGATTTTGGCTGTAGCTGATTTTGATGTTTGTATTACAACAAACAAAGGCAAACCAAGATGAATTACAAACAAACAAACAAACAAATGAAGGAACATATCTGACATGCAGCAGGCATCCATTGCCACTGTGAGTCACTGGAAGACCTCACTACTTATTTCCATGGAGGGTAAGAGCTTGAGGTTGACAGATGGATTGGTGCCAGGCAGCAGTGATGCAGATGACTGTACCGGATTACTGGAATGAAAAGGGAACTGAGCCTGAAGGTGAAGTACTTAACTTGGTCGATCTACATTCCGACTCTCAACAATTGTAACAAGTTGTGGGTAATGACTGAAAGAATGAGATCTTGCTGAAATGATCTTTGCAGTATCTTCACTTAGAGACAGGACTAGGGAGAGGACCTGGAAGTCAAACTGCTTCATGTTTAAACAAGCCAGTTAAGGTCATTCGGGCATCTTATTAGAATAGCATTTACCATGTTTTACATTAATGTCCCTGAAGCACTCATATTCACTAGACTCATGCAGACTTACAAATAAGAAGTGACATAATCATAAAAGCTGAACTTCCTTTTGACTGAACTTCAGAGAGCTGATGAGTTCTCTTAAACTGGTTAATATGAGCTTTTGGGGTGTTTTAAATGACCATAGTACAGAGACAAAGGCCAGGAACCTTTTTTTTTTTTTTTTAGCAATGACTGTACAATTTATTATTGGCCATTACAAAAGTTATGCAATTGTTATAATATGTATAGTTTAAATACAACAATATTAGCCCACTATTTTTAAACTATAGGATGTTACACTACCTTCTAAAATGGGAATTATCATATTGTCTTCCAACAGTGGTATTTCCACTATGCTCCAGTTTGGTGGCAGGTGTAGGACAAATCCTTGTCTTTGATCGACTCTGCTCTGAGCATTCATGTGATTAATCATGTGATCACTTGAGAGCTCCTCCGTTTACTTCTTACACTTTACTGTAAATAGGAGTAAGTTGCTTTATAATGTTCTATTCTCCAAATTTAGTCAAAAAAAGCTTTTTTTACCCCTCAGCTGGCACTTTATGATATTTTGGGGTATTTTATGCCTTTATACAGTAGAGCATAGTAGAGAGATTAAGGGAATAAGGAGAGGGAGAAAGTGGATGGTCCAATACAAACTGGGATGTTGTGGTTCATGGTCAGGACCGAAATACCCAACAACCCAGGATGCCCCCTCAGTTGGCTCTTAAGACAATGTCCAAGTGTAATTCTTACGAGTGTTGTTATGAGCACTGGTCCCAGAAAAGCTCAGGCACAGATGTTTGACTTGTTCCTCACCTGACCGTTGTGTACTACAGTGATGTGTTTCTGGGTGTAGAACTCCATGGTGTCCACTGTCGCACCAGGGATACGGCAGGATGAAAACAGATACTGAAACTGCTTCATACACAGTGGCTTCCCTTTTATGTACTCAGCTGGTAGTGCGTCACTGGAAAAACACACAAACATTGAATACTACCTCAGCCATCAAATATCATTTACAATTCTGGCCATTGATGTCCCTGAAGCTGTCACATCCACTGGATGTTCAGAACCACTTAAAATAATGTAGTTTTGTCTCCATGTTTGACTGAAGTTTAATCTTTTCACCTACAAAATAAGAGAAAGGAAAAGGCCTATACCAGTAAGAGGGTAGTACTGATACAGTCAGCCCACAGTTTACTGTCTGTGACCTGTGTCCTGTGTCCTACGTCCTACGATATAGCATTTGATGCACTTACAATATTTATTGATAAGGTTTGAATCAAAACAAACTCTTGTGGATATTAATGTTCTCAATAAGATGAGCAGGAAAACAGGGTTTTCAGGTCAAGCCATTTCTTTTTTCTATGAATAGTTTTACTATGTCATACTATATTTATTTTTATGTGAAAAAATAAGAATAATAAAACTGATCCAAACCAAAGATGCACAGATATGAGTGTACAAAGATAGAGAGCAAATGTGGTTGGTTGAACTTTTCCAAGTTCAAGTTTACCTTTTGACTAGCTTAAGACAACATCATTTAAAAAAACATAGTACTACTTTCAGTCAGCAGTTGAAACCTCTGTTAATGTGCAATTTAACTGCTTCTTCTGGTGTTTAATGTTTTAAGGTGAAAGGAACAAATGAATTGATTAGCTGCAGTTAATATTACAGTTAATTTTTGAGCCACACAGTAGCTGTATTTATAATTACATTGTGTGAAACAATAAATCGTGACTAAAAAAATGAAACTGTTACAATGATAAAATATAAGCTGAGTACTCACTTGTCAATCATTGTCTTTAATTCCATTCCAGCTGCTATCAATTTTGCAGCAGACCTGAACAGAGAAAACATGGTTATTTATTTAAATCTTCATTTTTCATTTAAATGTTTGTAAGAAACAATTTGAGAATGAGACTAACTTTATTAAGGAATTGTTCAAATTAGTGGCTTACTTTTTATCCCTTATATAGGTCAATTTCCCAAAACAAAAAAAGTCTCAAGGCCAATCCAAAATAATCCTGGTGTAGTTTGTCAGCCTATATAAAGTTACCCCCAGAGCCACAGAGGACATTGTACAACAGACTGAATACTACTCATCTAAAAAACTGAGTGTAAATGTATTTATTTAATAATTAAACATAACTGATTTGTCCAAAGTCATAAAGTCCAAAGTGCTTAATGTTTGTCAATGATTGTACAGTACTGATCAAGTGGAAGCTTTTGATAAAGTTGATCACAATTATATGTCTGGGACACTTTATTGCTTATGGTTTTGGTAAGACATTTTTTCTTCTGTTTTATTAAAGGTTGGTGGTGGACTCAGCCTACCAGTCAGTGTTCAAAGAGGTTTCAAGCAAGTTTGTCCATCATCTGTGATGCTATATACTCTCTGGCCATTGAGCGTCTCTTGAATCAGATCAGACAGGGTATAACAGGGTTAACCTGTTCAGAAACAGTAAATTTAGTTAGCTTGTCAGAATATGTTGGTAATGTCACAGTATTCATCACAGGTCCAACAGAAACTGGCATAATATTGCAGTTCAACACTGGCAAAATTACAGAGTTGGCGGTGGACTTCAGCAGGCAGAAAACACCCCTACACATATTTCCATCAAGGGGTGTATGTGGAAACTGGACAGGACTACAAATACCTGGGAGAAGACAACAAATTGAACTGGACTAAGGACACTGAGGCTGGATACAAGAAGGGCAAGAGCCGACTCTACTTCCTGCTGAGGCTCCGGTCATTCAATGTGTGCAGTACCATGCTGAGGATGTTCTACCAATCTGTGGTAGCCAGTGCCAGCTTCTTTGCTATTGTGTGCTGGGGTAACAGGGTGAGGACAGTCGATGCCAACAAAATCAACAAGATCATCAGGAAGTCCTTTCTCCCTGTGGCCATCAGACTCTACAACTCATTCACCTCAGGTCGAGAGATGAACAGTGGAGAAATGGAGACCTGAGGTGGCTCCTCAACCCATGGGACGTAAAGCACCGTAAGGGGCCGTACCCATGCATTAAAGACCTGGAAAATGCGAGGTTGGGCGCTGGGCACTACTTTTGTGCCTGTTTTGAGCCAGCTGTGAAGAGCACTGTAGAAACTTGTATCTGAGGTTGCTATGCAACTTTAACACCTTAGCACCGTATCAAAGCACATTTACCTGAAATCCTGAATGCAGAGCTAACCTTCATCCAGGTGCTGTTTATAAGTGTGTGGGCATATTGTCCATGGGACAGAAGAAAATCTTTGGCAGCTTTGCACCAAAATGATCAACTTTTCCATATTTATCACAGACTGATAATTTCAGAAGAAGGGAAAGATATCGGTCAGCTTTGATTGATTGTTCCTCATCAAATGACATGCAGTGCGCACTGCTGTATTCCAAAAGTTGAACTCGGTTTATCTCAGAGCGCAGCAGGCGCGCCCTGAGAAATGGGTGCTTGGGAACGCGCACGCCACGATGGCGTCACTCTGGCGTTTGAGTGCGCCTGCCCCATGTCTAGATTGAAAACAATAAATCTGAGGTCGCAAAAAACGCAGCATGTGTACAGCCCCTTATGTGATATTAAGGAAGTATCATGGACATAATCATAAACATTGTGTAATAACTACACATTCTCGACCTCTTACACTAAATACCTCAGATTTCACATTGTACAAACATATTTATAAGCAACCCAACTATATTTATCATCCATACTAGTAACCTGTGTGTGTGTGAGTGTGTGTGTGTGTGCTTACCTTATTTTTTCCTTTTTATTACTACAGTACTTTTGGGGAAAGATCCCTGCAGAATTTGATACACCTGCGAGAGGCTTTCGCGCAGCAAGAAATCCATTCTTGACAATAACCTCTGTAAACTAAGAACAGTTACAAACTATAAGTGACACACAGAAAAATACAGACAATGACAGATAAACTCAATTGAGTTTGTAAAGAAGGTGTTTCATGGCGCCTGTACTTCATATTAAATGTTTTTGGACATCTGCTTCTTCCAGATTAGTGATCAAATGGCACAAAATGCCTGAATAAAGTTGGTGGCCAAAAAAAATGAAATGTGGTTCCAATTTACATGAGCAATAACAGTGTCTTTCCCTTGTTTTCTATCCCTTCCAGGGTTGCATAGACTGTAGGTGGCTGAATGTTCACTTTGGCAAGAACCCTAACTGCAAAAGTTAGGGTTTGAATTTATATTTAAAATTATGATTGTTCAAGGTTCAATTCTGGTTGAAACTTAATCTGTAACTGCAACTATAAGTGTATCTGTTTGGTGACATATGAGAATACTGGTGGTCACATATTACTGATACAAATCCAAGAATTGTGCTAAAAGACATCTGTATGACAACTGGGTGCAGCAAACACAGCTTGAGCAGCTCTGTCAGAAATGAGACGGAAGCAGAGCTGCATGATTGGGCAGGGTTTTATTCAGTTTCTTTTATACCATTTAAAAAGGGTATTCCAATGAATCAGATTCTCCTCTCATCCAAGGACTGAAACTGATATGACACTAGTGGGTTTGACATGCAATCACAAATGACATTTCAGTTTATTACATCTACGCTGTTCAGTTATTATCTGTTCAGCTCTGTAATAAAAAGCTGTTCATATATTAATATTTTACAATACATGTAGCATTATCCCAAAGACTTTCAGTACTGTAACTTGGGTTTGAGACTGTTGAGAGTGATGACACATTGAATACGTTCAAAAAAATTGACCTGGTGTTATGAGCATCTTAGGTTCAACTAATGACAATAAAGATCTCCAACTTAATCTAAATCTTTGAAAGAAATACAGTGCAAGAAGTATGAATAAACATATGTGATTATGTTGTAGTCGACCAAATAAGCAGGGGGTGACTTATTTTCTTTTAACTTGAAAGTTAATTCAAATGATTGTATTGTAAAATGACTGAAGGCAGCAACTGTGCTCTTCTGTCTTTTGATCAGACATTATATTCATCATTTGGTGTATATATTCCAGTGAAACATCAGTTGTAGTTATACCATCTCCACCTCTACCTCTGAGCTGGTGCAGCTGCCACTGACCACACCCTTTCTTTCTGTCCCTCTCCAGCCCAACCCTCTGTCTCCAGCCCTGTCCAGCCCCACCCTTTCACTCAGGCCCCATCCTTTCTCCACCAGTTTTAGAGGCCCATTTTGTGCATCTCTTTCCTCATTTCCCAAAAAGTTTCCTCCCTTTCATTTAATTTTGGACCACAGATTGTAATAGACTGAAGTTTATAAGAAATAAATCTTTCATATGTAATTTAACTGTGGTTGAAGAAATATGAAGCAAAAAGTATTATGTAATAATTTGGTCAAGATAAATATGATTTATTTTCTAACCTTGGAGATCTGTATCTGTATCTCCACTGGCAGAATGTGTCTATAAGGTCAGTCCCAGGAGGTGAGTACATAATGAGCTTCTGCAGAACTGCAGAATGTGTGAGGAGGTTACCCCATTGTCTCAATAAATGTGTCTATAGCTACTGGTGTAGTTGTTTGGCTCACCCAGTTCTCAGTGTTGCATGCTTTCATTTCCAGGCCTCTCTGGAGTCTTTCTCCGACTCCTCCTGCTTTCTGAAACTCTTCCACTAGTTTTTTGGTTTGCTTCAACTCATCCTCCTCCAGAATGGGCTCCATATAGCTGAGATAGAGCTCACAGGTCTGCTGCAGAGGGGGGACAGGCTGACTGGGCAGTTCCTTCTGCTGGGACAGGTTTCTGCCAGAAACAAGGGTCGCTGATACAGGTTTCACCAAGTGAAAGGGCCTCGCCATCCCCACCTTTATGCGGGAGATGCAACAGTGTACTCAAATACATGTACATGCATGTTATAACTAATTATAATGACAATGGTTTTATTTTTATCAGATATCAGTAAGACCTTATTGTATTGCACAAAAATGGTTGACATACTTTAGAAAAGCAGCTGGATACAAAATAATGTCACATTGCTGTGCTTTCTCCCCCTCCCTGCCTGTCAAGGTATTGGGTAATACAGGCAGATTGACATATCATGTAATCAGAGAGCTGTAATGATCAGCACTATGTAAACTCATTTGATAAGGGCTTGACTGAGTTGAATGCTTGAATTCATTTATAAGTAAATGTTCTGCTCTACAGCACATAACATAACAAGGGAATAGAGACCCAGACAAGAATTAAAATCAAAACATAAAATCTAAGACATAAGAATACAGGGTAATACAGTAAGCACTAGTTTTGTGCAAGGATTAAGAAATATATGTACCCAAATGGTGCAGTTTACTTACCAGGGCTTTGCTGCAAATTCTCAACATTGTGCTTTCCAAGAAACTCCCACAGATTAAGGCCAAAGAAGATATCTTTTTAAAGATACATATAGGTAATGTTTCTGCTATACGAGAGGAGTTGTTAACCACTGCTCTGCTGTCAGCTCTTAGAGACTACTTGACTTCAACTGAATATAAAGACCAGAGAATGTTTGTTTGTTGTACTGGACAAATGGATGTTCTACAGTGATAGTTAGGGGTAATCAAACAAACTTAGCTAACAAAATGTTTAAATATCAAGGGCAGTTAGGGCTAATCAAACACAACAAAGGTGTCAAAGGCTGCTGGGGCTAAAGCTTTCTTAAAGTACATAGTTCTGTGGAAACTGTGAAGGAGACAGCACATATAGGTTAAACAACAACAGATTTCCATATTAATTATTGTTTTACTTTTAATGGCCACTGTAATTATAGGGTAAATGAACAAAAGCATTAAGCTTTGAAAAACTCTACACAACAGACATATTATAAAGTCGTGCTTAGATTCTCAGTCAGTGATTTTCCTCTCACATCACTGAATTCACCAGTAACTATTCACCTATGATATGATACGATACCACTTTATTGACAGTTAACACTGAAATTTATTTTGTGTCTTCTGACAGCTCACCACAAGAAGTTCATCCATGACTTAGTCATACAATTACACAAACAGCATATACCCATAGACAAAACAAACATTATTTTCACATATTACCTGGACTGTAAACTGAAAACTGCTGGCTGGCTGAGACAAACTAGCCCTCCCCCCTCTATCAGTGGTACCTACAGGCAATGCATAACTTCAGCAGAGTGAGGACAGGAATGACTAATACTGACTGATGTGTTCTTCATTCTTTCTAAACCTCAACCAAAGTGTGTGAATGCATGTGAATGTTCAATCACAGTAGCAGTTGGCACCTTGTATGGTAGCAAGTGCCACCAATATGTGAATGTGACATGTAATGTAAAAGCACTTTCAGTGGTTCAAAGACTAGAAAGGTGCTATACAAGGGTAAGTTCATATAGCATTTTAATGATGAGAAGTAGTCCTGATAAAATCATTATGATACCTTATCCCTACTTTTAGTAGACTGTTGGCATGGATAAATTCTAACAACCAATTTTTTGTGGAGATTGGATTTGTATGCATTGTTAATACATGAATCAGAATCATTTGGCTTTCCTGCGTAACTTTGATATTTCTGTTAAAATGGTGCCTGGTAACATTTTATTTTCATAGTCTGTATGTTGACACTCAAGGTATCAGTAGCTATTCAGTAGCTTGTTAACATTAACAATGCTGTTTCAACAGACAAGATACATGCATTCAATTAAGTGCTATTAGACTATAAGGTGCATTTCAAGTGCTGATCTACAGATTTTGTAAAAAGTGTCTCTTGACTGTCAATATTTCTTTCAACAGGTTTTTAACTAATACTCAACTATCTGTAGATTGTGTCAGCATCTTCTAAGCTGATTATTAACAACTCAAAATTAATCAGTTGAAAGTTAACAGGGTTATGTCAACATATGCTCAAGTGCATATTTTACAAGGGATCCCAAACTTACCGAATGAATAATTTGTTGACTATTTCAATTCAGTTCAATTCAATTTTATTTATAAAGCCCAATATCACAAATCACAATTTGCCTCAAAGGGCTTTACAGCATACAACATCCCTCTGGCCTTGGACCCTCACAGTGGATAAGGAAAAACTCCCCAGAATAAAACCTCTTTAACAGGGAAAAAATTGTAGAAACCTCAGGAGGAGCAACTGAGGAAGGATCCCTCTTCCAGGATAGACAGATGTGCAATAGATGTCGTGTGTACAGAACAGATCAGCATAATACATTTACAGTAATTCATATGACAGAATGATACATAGAGACAGGGAGAGACAGACAGAGAGAGACAGAGAGAGAAGCAGGGCAAGCAGTACTGATAATAGCTACAGTAACATTCATTTTAGTAATAATATTATGACACACACACACACACACACACATACGAACCTTTACTGCAGTGGCGGCTCAGAATTGTTTAACAGTTAGGCTAACTACAAATAATTCAAAGTCTTTCTTTACTCTGCAGTCACTATCAAAGATTAGGTGTAGAGGGAACAAACAAACCTGACCAACTGTATACCAACAGAACAATCCTAATTACAGTCAGTAGAGGGGGTGAGCTCTTTGTTCTTGTTATTTTTTGTTTGTTTGTTTGTTTTCATTTCAGTTATCTTTTCTGCCAGTTCACCAACAACTTTTTTCTGACACAGGTGGGCTAGTTCCCAACTGTGTATTTACCCTTTAACTGGTCTCGGACTCTTCTGTCCGCGATGTAAATCTTTGCAATCTTTTCACCACTTTTGAGATGGTGGCAACTGAAAAATAATAATAAGACAAAAAACATTTATGTGAATAAATGCCATGCTCCCCCAAGGATTGTGATGGTGTGTCTTGTATGCAGTGTCTTAAGCACTATTCGGACGGGATTAGTTTTATATAGGGACGTGGGGTAATGTCACTTTACCACAGGACGTCAGTAATATTAATGGCCGATTCGCATGGGATAAGAAATATCAGTAAAACTACCACAAGTGGGAGGGGTAAATCCATTCACGCATCGATGTCCCCTCCTGCCGTCATGTGCGTATGACTGTCAAAAGCACCAGGAAATTGAGTTTGAATATTTTCGAATTAATTTAGTAGAGTTCGAATAATATTAGAATGTATTATTATTAGTATTCGTAGACTATTAGTATTATTATCATTATTATTTTATTTATTTATTTTTTTTTTTTACAAAAAACCCCCACAAAAAATAAGATGCTTATTGCAATATGAACGTGACACTCGGATGAAAACACCTGTTCTGACCTCACTATAGTGCCAGGTATGATCAACTTCTGCCTCGCTATCTGAGCAATGTTTGGATACTTCAGCGCGTAGTTTTCCACCACAAGAGTGGATCCTGGTCGGCTCGTAGTGGTGTCTCATTCTGGCAACGTTTCATCTCTTCTTCAAAAAGGGTAGGCAGGGAGGCAGCAGGTGCACCACTCTCCCTGTATGTCTCCCCGAACAGGTCAGCCTATCCCAGCTGACATTGGGCGAGAGGCAGGGTACACCCTGGACAGGTTGCCAGACTATCACAAGGCTGAGACATAAAGACAGACAACCATTCACATATTCACACTTGCGGCCAATTTAGTGTCACCAATCAACCTAACCTGCATGTCTTTGGACGGTGGGAGGAAGCCAGAGTACCCGGAGAAAACCCACACTGACACATGGAGAACATGGCGACAATGATAACCAATTGATCAAGCCTTGTCAACTTGACCAGCAGGTGTCATTATTGGCTGCCATTACAAAACACACACACACACACACACACACACACACACACACACACACACACACATATATTATATACATATAGTCTCAACCACATTCAGACCACTGTTTTATATCCATACCAACACACCAAGACCATTTTTGTGGTGTTCATCTTTTATATTGCCATGCATTTTGCATGGTAAGAGAACCACTGAACCATTGAAACGCCTTGAAACTTTATGTTAATGAACTGTGCTGCCCCTGGTGGTTTAGAGGGGTCATCACACCTAAAACCTGTTTTCCCTTTATTTTGAAGGAAGAGACTTAGATTTATTAGGTTTTCATGGGAAAAGCATTATAATATGTCAGGATTACAACATATCAAAAATATATGGTTATAATGGGAGTCAATGGGCTCTAAAAGGGCCATAGTGTAAAAAGTGTATGCATATTGCATATCTCCTAATCTATACACCTTGGAAAAGAGGGGATCGTGGAATTTTAAAAAGAAAATCCTGGCAAAGTTTAATACAGTTAGCCTTTAAACTGACAGATATATTGAGAATCAAAAATATAACATCAGCAGAATGTCCATTTTTGTCTCTTAAGGTGACTCGAGGGTTAAAAAGTAGTAATGTTGCATGCAGTATGCGCACAATCAGGGCAAACTATTTTCTCATAATGTTACGCCCTGAACTTTGACCCTCTTGCTTTTATATCCGTTACCTTGTTGATAAAACAAATGTCACTCACTGAATTTGCCAGTGATGAAGATCAACTGGGAGAGCTCTGCTGTTGCTGTCTATGCAATATATGTAGTTTAACTTTAAAATTATAACTTCACAGATTGCAGATTCTAATGTTATATTTGTGACAGTGAAATTATATCTGCAGTTCTCTGTCAGTTGTTTTTATAGTTATGTCCTTTTGCTGTTTGTAATAGTTATGATTATTTTGTTTACTTAATCAATTAATATTCCTTTGATTACTGTTTGACTGGTCATCAGTAACTTGAATGTACGTTGTCCTCCGTCATTGCGACTTCTGACAGCTGTCAATCAGCTGTAATCAGGCTGCAGCTCAGCTGATGTGCCATATCCTCTGCTGCGCAGAAGATTGTGGGTCAGAACAGTCAAAAAAGCAAGCTGGCTTAGGGCATGAAACAGTACGATTCAGAATGGACCGAAAGAGTATAGAAGCAGATCAAAAGACAGACCCTCCACCCTCTTAAATTCAGACTGAAATCCTATCAAACGGTAAAACTCAGCAGTGTTTTTTTTCTGGTTAGGAAAACGTCAGTCCTGTAACTAAAAGAAAAAGTTAGATGAGTGCATAAAAAGCAATAATAAAGAATTTGTGAATTCAGGATGATATTTATTTGTGTGTGCAAATTTTAATTATCAGAAGTTTACTGTGTATCTAATGTACTTGGTACATCAGTCTATATTTGATAACCCATCTGTTTTCTAATGTTAAATAATGTTGAAAGGTGGTTTAACTTCCTCTTGTGGACGTAAATTGACAATCTGTACCCACAGTTTAAAATCCGTCCCCACGGATTGTAAAACCGTGCACACATTTTATTTAATTTTCTCTCACCGGAACCTAGGGGGCTCTGTAGAAAAAGTCGCTTGTTTTGGGCTTGTTTTCACAGGCCTGGTTGCTTATTTGTCTCGCGAGATCTGGCAACACTGGCAGCGCTGTGCATTGTCGTAGTTGTAGGTTTTCTCTCTCTTGAGCAAGAGCATCCTTTTTCTGTTTCCTCTGGCTCAATAGCATCAGTTTCAGAAGTATTTGCATCTTTCTACTGCAGAGACATCCTTGTTTTACTAAATGGCCATCTTTCCAGCAGTGAAATACCCCTTTATGGAGAAGATTCAAACTATGGTTAGAGTTAGCTGGTTAGCTAGCAAGGACCAACTAAGGACCAGCTAGCCCTGCTGCCCCCAACTAAGGCCTGTACTCATGTTAGCTTTTGCCTGAGACCAAGCGGCCATAAATTGTTAGCTTTGCTCTTAGCCTCGGTTAACAAGCAGATTTCCAGAGCTGACATGTTAAAAAGCTGTTCTCATACAAATTCCTCAGCCTCTATGCTGCTGTTGAATCTGATTGTTGAACTTGTTTCACACAGTTAACAATGTCTTCTTTGTCTCCAGCAAACAACACCTCCACTATTCCCAATGTGTAGCTACAGTTTAACAAGGATGAGGAATGGCGTATTAGGATTTCATTTGACTCTAATTTTGCTGTTTAAGTTTTCCTGATATAAACCGCTTACCCTAAACTGTATAGACTGAAGTTCACTTTGAGATATTTAATCTGAGGTGGGGATACACTCTTTCTGATGTCAGGTTTGCTGCATAGACAAGAAATAAAGCTGAAGGTTCAAGTGGTCACCAATAGAGTGTATCCATTATCTACGCCCACTTTGTCCAGTGAGACAGAAGATGAGGAATGACTGATCGTTCTACACCGTATTCCCGAGGGGGGAAAAAAGGGGGCAAAATAAGTGGGAGGTTAGAGGGAGTGAGCTGCAGAAAACGCCCGACCGCAGCCCTGTCCTCCCCTGATTTATCCCCTTCTCCTTTCTGCAGGGCCATTAAGGGTAAGACAATGGTTTCATCAAAGAATGGCTTGCCCTTTTTGGCTAGTTCCCAAATGACACAACAGCAGTGGCTTTTTTTTAGCAGAAGTTGTTGCAGTTGTCAGGATCATTGATGTCGCAGAATAAGACAACTTCAAAGTCATAATCTTTTCTTGTCATACTACCAGGCGGGAAGGCTGCACTGAAGCTACCATGTTTTGACTCACAATAGCTTTGTTGATGTTAGTAACTGCATGCAGGAACTGTTGTTTGGCAGATTAGGCGTTAACCTCTCGCTGTTTGCTGTCCTTGTTTATCTTCACAGCAGCAACTGGGGGCTTTGTCCAGATCCATCCCTGAAGTTATGTCAGTCGCGAACGACGGGAGCCGGCTTTCTTCTGTTCAAGCCGCACGTGATTGGTCAATATGTGTGGTGTCAACTGTGTGATCGCGCTGAGCAGAAGGGGGAGGGGCAGGGATTACAGACATATACACACAGCACAGTGAGAAAACAAACAGGAGAGAGGGAGATGAGAGAGAGAAAGAAAGCAGACGCTACAGGGAGAGACAACACGCCGGAAAGGTAAAAAAGTTTAGAAAAGGAGTGACAGCAAAATGGAATTTGAATCATTACAATTACATTGAAAACAATGCCAATGTAAAGTCAATTAGGATCCTTTGTCGTGGTGGACACACGGATTCCCAGAGGGGTATTCCAGAAAGCGGGTTTAGTGAAATCTCTGAGTAGGCTATGTTAACCCTGAAATGAGGGAAACTGGGTTTTCAGTTCAAGAAAGAGAGGTAGGCTAAATCAAACTCTGAGTCAATCACCATGGCAACTGAGTCTGTGAACCTAACCTGCTCGCTGGCGAGTTTTCTTCAATAAACCCTGAGTTTTTCTCTGTCTCCTCCCTCTTACACGCTGTTTCATTTCCTCATTCATTCAGTCCGTGTCAAAGCTTGTATCGAAGCGCATTAATTAGCGGAGATTTACCGTCTGTCACAGTCTAAATCTTGCTGGATATTAGTTTGTTACTCAGGACTGTCTTAAGTTACTGAATTTATGCACATCAGTCATTTCTTTGGACATCAGTTTTTGTCTTTACATTCAAATATTACACAGCGAGAATTCACCCTCAGCTCAGAATCAAACCTCTGTCCTTTTTATATTTATTATTTTTTATAACACTTTGCACAAGGATCAGACTGTCAGTCTGTTACAGCAGTTCCGAAATGTTTATTGCTTTAGACACGTAGTATCAATGACTAATGATCTCTATCACTGATGTCATTGGTCGCACTGATGGAACATAATTCCTATAGCCTAATATTGGGGATCATATGTTAATATTTCTGAGTGAGCAATGGTGCAGCATTTCAGTGTCTTTAAATTTACTACATTTGTAGCTGAAATAAAGTCACTGAATGCTGTTGAGTCAAGATACAAATAGATGTCCAACATTTTAAAATCTATGTATTTTAACCTCAACGTCTTTTCTAGTGCAAATCACCAAACATATTATTACTGGGTCAGACTGTGAGTTTCCAGTCATGTCTTTATCTATAGCCTAGCCTATATGTTTTAAATCTTCCTGTTTTTCAGTTGCTGCCTCCTGTGTTTTTCCCCCATCAGATTAAATCTGAACAAATATATTATTATATATTATTAATATAATGTAATATATCTACAGCCTGACACACAGTCAGATTTCACCACTTTATCTTAATTAAGGAAATGTAAGTCTGATAAATGATGAATAAACGGACAACACTGAATAAAACTTTTTTATTAACTTTATGGTTAACTTATTTACACTTTCCTCGCTCTGACTCAGGCTCTTCTTTTAAAGATAAACGCGCACCATCTGCTACACATGCATTGATATCTCTACATGCACTGGATTCAAATGGAAGCCTGTCTTTTATTTACCCGTTGCCATGGTGAATCGCGGAGTCGGAGCTCCACTGCTGATGGCTTTTTATTGTCAGCTTAACTCAGAGTGAACATACTCAGAGTTGACTGAACTAACTCAAATCAGCTGTTCTGGAACTGGTAACTCAGAGTTTCCCATCTCAGGGTAAATCAACTCAGAGTTCAGGGTTAGACTGGAATACCCCGATTCAACAACGTCCTGTATACACACAAAAACACAAAAGTGTTCTTGATATTAAAATGGCAAATATATTCCTCTGTTATAATTTCCCACCAATAATAATAATAATAATAATAACACAATAGTTCGGCTGTACTATTTGATATTTTCAGTAGATTTACTTTTTTATGACACTATTTGACAACTCTACAACCGGAAGATCTACCGTCCCCAAAACACCGTTTCTGTAGGCTACTTGCTAAAATATCTGAAATTAACCACCATCCTTACTTTTTCTTAACATATTTCATCTAGGTGCAGTGTAATTACTAGTTCGGCTTTACTAGACATTTGATAGATTCAGTAGATGTATCTTTTTACTACTCTATTGTACAACAAGCCGCAAAAAACTACCGTCCCAAAAACACCATTTCTAGAGTACATTACTATCTAAAATATCTGAAATTAGCCAACATCCTTGCTTTTTCTTAACATAGTTCATCTAGGTGCAGTGTAATTACTAGTTCAGCTTTACTAGATATTAGATATATTCAGTAGATCTATCATTTTCAACCCTATTTTACAACTCTATTTTACAAGCCACAAAAATCTACCGTCCCAAAAACGCCATTTCTAGCATATTAGATAAAATATCGAAAATTAGCTGACATCTTTACTTTTTCTTAACATAGTTCATCTAGGTGCAGTGTATTTACTAGTTCGGCTTTACTAGATATTAGATATATCTTTTTTACAACCCTATTTAGAACCCTACTTTGCAAATCAGAAAAACTACAACTATGTTGCTGATATGTATTAAGCTGCATGGCGTGGTCCTAGGGAATTGTAGTTTTTAAAAAATATAAGCGTTTTTTCCTAGATTTGGAAGTTGTAAATACTGAATTGAGAGTACACTGTGGACTTTAAGGGGATGGTAAACACAACTGTGTAATCAGATTTTAAATATCTAATTTCTAAATGGGTGAAAATCAATTTTATCCATATTTTGCCCATATCTGACAGCACCACACAATAGACCAGAAGTCAGTACTATCCAACCTGTAAAATATAACTTGTGTCATGTTTCACTTATTATTGCATTTATTGTAATCATTCACCCCATTTGTTGTTTTTAGCATAATTGGTATTTTCTATATGTATAATCAGTTGGCAGCATAGACTGTATAAAATAATGGACATAGTCACTGTGACGTCACCCATCCGTTTCTGAAGAGTGGCTTTGAAGCTCAAAATACTCCGCTCTGGACGTCGCCATCTTGGCAGTGCCTGACTCCGCCCAACTCCCGGACAATCAAAAATGGGCAAAGAGGGGAGCCGAAGGAAGCCTGGTTGTCTAAACACGTCCACCTTGCTAGGCGCTGCTGAGCTAAGGCTAACAAGCTAGGCTAACAAGCTACGAGGCTAACAAGCTACGAGGCTAAGAAGCTACGCTACTTTGGCTAGTCCTGTGGTGTTGTCTGCTACCGCTTGGTGCCAGCTCCCTCACGAAACTTGAGGTAAGTTGAGTTTAGCTGAAACTAACGTTATACAACAAACCTTGAAACAGTGATTCAGCTGTTATCTTAAAAAAAACGCTTCAACTTTTTTTAAATATATAACGCTAATTATTTATTACACTCATTTTACTTTCATATGCAGT